>NC_034199.2:21275457-21380457 GCF_002021735.2 Oncorhynchus kisutch
TCTCTCTCCCACACTCTTTCACTCTCTCTCTCTCCCACACTCTTTCACTCTCTATCTCTCTCTCTCACACTCTCACTCTCTCTCTCTCCCACACTCTCTTTCACTCTCTCTCTCTCTCTCTCTCTCTCTCTCCCACACTCTCTTTCACTCTCTATCTCTCTCTCCCACACTCTCTTTCACTCTCTCTCTCTCTCTCTCTCCCACACTCTCTTTCACTCTCTCTCTCTCTCTCTCCCACACTCTCTTTCACTCTCTCTCTCTCTCTCTCCCACACTCTCTTTCACTCTCTCTCTCTCTCCCACACTCTCTTTCACTCTCTCTCTCTCTCTCTCCCACACTCTCTTTCACTCTCTCTCTCTCTCCCACACTCTCTTTCACTCTCTCTCTCTCCCACACTCTCTTTCACTCTCTCTCTCTCCCACACTCTCTCTCTCTCTCTCTCTCTCTCCCACACTCTCTTTCACCCTCTATCGCTCTCTCTCTCTCTCCCACACTCTCTCTCTCTCTCCCACACTCTCTCCCACACTCTCTTTCACTCTCTCTTTCTCTCTCTCTCTCCCCCACACTCTTTCACTCTCTATCTCTCTTTTTCTCGCTCTATGAATAAGGTAAGCTTGATATTGCTGTAAATGTTGTTCCCTAGCAAAAGTGACGACTCCGCATATTGCTATATGCTCACATTTGTTCAATTATATATAGAGATATTTTTTGAAATCCTGTGCAGTCTCACTTTTTGCCGATATATGGGATTTGACAATCTTTCTTCCACACAAACCCTCAAGGAAAGTGAAGAAAACAGGACCAATCATACGATCACAACTCATCATAGCCACCACATGCATGGTGTTAGTTATCTATACACCCTGTGTTTCATTTAAGATCTAAGAGCACCACTCTTCCAATGTCGTCTGATGGGATGGGATGCGATGTGAGTTGAGTGTTGTGCTTGCGTGTGTGTTTTAGATGCTAAGCCCCCCTCTCTCTGTGAACTGTGTCTCTAGTGAAGGGGTTGGTTGCCTGTGGGTATTTCTGTCAGTCAAAGACCTGACCTGTGTGAATGGAGACAGACCCCTCTCTGCTATTACATCATTTCCTATCTCCTCTCTTCAGTCTTTTAGGCCTGACCCTACTACTTTCCACGTACTCCATCTCTTTCTCTCTTAACCCTTTTCTCTTTCTGGCCCCTCTCTACTCATCCTACTACAATCCCCCTTTTTTACTCCCCTTCCTCATGACCACTTTCTGTCCCTCTTTCTGTCGTTTTGTCCTGTCAGTGCTGTCAACTCTTTTTTTTCCTTGTGCCTTTTCTACTTCTCTGTTGGTTCTTCTCTCTGTTTTTTGTCTTTAAAAAAAACAGACAATCGACGTTGGATACAGTGGGGAGAACAAGTATTTGATACACTGCCGATTTTGCAGGTTTTCCTACTTACATAGCATGTAGAGGTCTGTAATTTTTTATCATAGGTACACTTCAACTGTGAGAGACAGAATCTAAAACAAAAAGTATTTGATACATCAGAAAAGCAGAACTTAATATTTGGTACAGAAACCTTTGTTTGCAATTACAGAGATCATGCGTTTCCTGTAGTTCTTGACCAGGTTTGCACACACTCAGCAGGGATTTTGGCACACTCCTCCAAACAGACCTTCTCCAGATCCTTTAGGTTTCGGGGCTGTCGCTGGGCAATACGGACTTTCAGCTCCCTCCAAAGATTTTCTATTGGGTTCAGGTCTGGGGACTGGCTAGGCCACTCCAGGACCTTGAGATGCTTCTTACGGAGCCACTCCTTAGTTGCCCTGGCTGTGTGTTTCGGGTCGTTGTCAGCCACAACCCATCTTCAATGCTCTTACTGAGGGAGGGAGGTTGTTGGCCAAGATCTCACGATACATGGCCCCATCCATCCTCCCCTCAATACGGTGCAGTCGTCCTGTCCCCTTTGCAGAAAAGCATCCCCAAAGAATGATGTTTCCACCTCCATACTTCACGGTTGGGATGGTGTTCCTGGGGTTGTAATCATCCTTCTTCTTCCTCCAAACACGGCGAGTGGAGTTTAGACCAAAAAGCTCTATTTTTGTCTCATCAGACCACATGACCTTCTCCCATTCCTCCTCTGGATCATCCAGATGGTCACTGGCAAACTTCAGACTGGCCTGAACATGTGCTGGCTTGAGCAGGGGAACCTTGCGTGCGCTGCAGGATTTTAATCCATGACGACGTAGTGTGTTACTAATTCTTTGAGACTGTGGTCCCAGCTCTCTTCATGTCATTGACCAGGTCCTGCCGTGTAGTTCTGGGCTGATCCCTCAACTTCCTCATGATCATTGATGCCCCACGAGTTGAGATCTTGCATGGAGCCCCAGACCGAGGGTGATTGACCGTCATCTTGAACTTCTTCCATTTTCTAATAATTGCGCCAACAGTTGTTGCCTTCTCACCAAGCTGCTTGCCTATTGTCCTGTAGCCCATCCCAGCCTTGTGCAGGTCTCCAATTTAACTCTGATGTCCTTACACAGCTCTCTGGTCTTGGCCATTGTGGAGAGGTTGGAGTCTGTTTGATTGAGTGTGTGGACAGGTGTCTTTTATACAGGTAACACGTTCAAACAGGTGCAGTTAATACAGGTAATGAGTGGAGAACAGGAGGGATTCTTAAAGAAAAACTAACAGGTCTGTGAGAGCCGGAATTCTTACTGGTTGGTAGGTGATCAAATACTTATGTCATGCAATAAAATGCTAATGAATTACTTAAAAATCATACAATGTGATTTTCTGGATTTTTGTTTTAGATTTCGTCTCTCACAGTTGAAGTGTA
Organism: Oncorhynchus kisutch; assembly: GCF_002021735.2. Taxonomy (NCBI): domain Eukaryota; kingdom Metazoa; phylum Chordata; class Actinopteri; order Salmoniformes; family Salmonidae; genus Oncorhynchus; species Oncorhynchus kisutch. Next base: position 21,278,268 of record NC_034199.2, read on the forward strand.
CCTATGATTAAAAAAATACAGACCTCTACATGCTTTGTAAGTAGGAAAACCTGCAAAATATATGTATTTGGTAAGTCATGGTAAATGTGATCAGGCTGTGTATTAGTGGCTATATTCTTCTTAAGGCACAAAGGACCTCTGACCTAGAACTTCTCAGTGGCTTGAGCAGAATATGCAAATACAGAAATACCTTATTTACATAAGTATTCAGAACCTTTGCTATGAGACAAAATTGAGCTCAGGTGCATCCTGTTTCCATTGATCATCCTTGAGGTGTTTCTACAACTTGATTGGAGTCCACCTGTGGTAAATTCAGTTGATTGGACATGATTTGGAAAAGCACACACCGGTCTTTATAAGGTCCCACAGTTGACAGTGCATGTCAGAGCAATAACCAAGCCATGAGGTCAAAGGAATTGTCAGGATTGTGTCAAAGCACAGATCTGGGGAAGGGTACCAAAACATTTCTGCAGCAACGAAAGTCCCCAAGAACACAGTGGCCTCCATCATTCTTACATGGAAGAAGTTTGGAACTGCTGGTGCCTGGCCAAACTGAAGAAAATTGGGGTAGTTGGGCCTTGGTCAGGGAGGTGACAAGAACCTGATGGTCACTCTGACTGAGCTCTAGAGTTCCTCTGTGGAGATGGGAGAACCTTCCAGAAGGACAACCATCTCTGCAGCACTCTACCAACCAGGCCTTTATAGTAGAGTGGCCAGACGGAAGCCACTCCTCAGTAAAAGGCACTTGACAGGCCACTTGGAGTTTTCCAAAAGGCACCAAAAGGACTCACAGACCATGAGAAACAAGATTATCTGGTCTGATGAAACCAAAGTGGAACTATTTGGCCTGAATGTCAAGCGTCACGTCTGGAGGAAACCAGGCACCAGTCATCACCTGGCCAATAACATCCCTACGGTGAAGCATGGTGATGGCAACATCATGCTGTGGGAATGTTTTTCAGCCCCTGCCGCTGGGAGACTAGTCAGGATCCAGGGAAAGATGAATGGAGAAATGTAGGATGGCCACAAGGACTATCTGAGTTGATCCTTGTATTTTAATTTATCTTTTTTTCACTGTCACTTTGCACACTTACAGGACTCTACACACTCACAATGACACTGCAACACACATAACATGCACACATATTTATACTGAATCCAACACACAAATACACACACTCACATACAATCATACTTTATGCTGATCCTACTCTGTTTTTCATATATCCTGATGCCTAGTCACCTTACCCCTATACATACATATCTACCTCCATCATACCTCCATCATTGCATAATGACATCACAATACCCCATAATGACATCACAATACCTCATAATGACAAAGCAAAAATAAGTTATAACATTTTTGCCAATTTATTACAAATAAAAACTGAAATATCACATTTACATGTATTCAGACCCAATACTTTTTGTTGTACATTACTTTTTGTTTGTACTTTATTGAAGCACCTTTGGCAGCGATTACAGTCACAAGTCTTCTTGTGTATGACGCTACAAGCTTGGCACACCTGCATTTGGGGCTTTTCTCCTATTCTTCTCTGAAATCCTCTCAAGCTCTGTCAGGTTGGGTGGGGAGTGTTGCTGCACAGCTATTTTCAGGTCTCTCCAGAGATGTTCAATCGGGTTCAAGTTCAGGCTCTGGCTGGGCCACCAAATGACATTCAGAGACTTGTCCTGAAGCCACTCCTGCGTTGTCTTGGCTGTGTGCTTAGGGTGGTTGTCCTGTTGGAAGGTGAACCTTTGCCCCAGTCTGAGGTCCTGAGCACTCTGGAGCAGGTTTTCATCAAGGATCTCTCTGTACTCTTTCACTGGATCATCTTTCCCTCGATTCTGACTAGTCTCCCAGTCCCTGTGGCTGAAAAACATCCCCACAGCATGATACTGCCACTCCCATGCTTCACCGTAGGGATGGTATTGGCCAGGTGATGACCGGTGCCTGGTTTCCTACAGACGTGATGCTTGGCATCCAATCTTGGTTTCATCAGACCAGAGAATCTTGTTTATCATGGTCTGAGAGTCCTTTTGGTGCTTTTTGGCAAACTACAAAGTATTACCTTAAGGGGGCTGAATAATTTTGCACGCCCAATTTTTCAGTTTTTGATTTGTTAAAAAAGTTTGAAATATCCAATAAATGTCGTTCCTCTTCATGATTGTGTCCCTCTTGTTGTTGATTCTTCACAAAAAAATACAGTTTTATATCTTTATGTTTGAAGCCTGAAATGTGGCAAAAGGTCGCAAAGTTCAAGGGGGCCGAATACTTTCGCAAGGCACTGTAGACAGGTGTGTGCATTTCCAAATCATATCCAATGAATTTAATTTACTACAGGTTGTCTCCAATCAAGTTGTTGAAACATCTCAAGGATGATTAATGAAAGCAGGATGCACCTGAGCTCAATTTCGAGTATCATAGCAAAGGATCTGAATACTTACATACATAAGGTTTTGATTTTTAAAAATAAATTTGCAAAAATTCTAAAAACCTTTTTTCGCTTTGTCATTATTGGGTATTGTATGAAGATTGATAAGGGAAAAAAATGTTGAATACATTTTTAGAATAAGGCTGTAACGTAACAAAATGTGCAAAAAGTCAAGGCGTCTGAATACCTTCCGATTGCACTGTACAGCTTCTTACTTTCTAGTGTTCTACCTTATGATATTTTTAGTGCCACATTGATATTGATTACTGCATTGTGGGGTTTGGAGTTTGCATGAAAGGCATTTCACTGTACTTGTGCCCATGACATTATACCTTGAAACTTGATGGGGAAGCAAGCTGTTTAGGTCTACTGAGAGAGATTTGTCTCTTTATTCTGTAAATAAAGAAACACATCTCACTCCATATAGGTCTGCTAATACACTTGTAGACACTAAACTCTATAAGTGCACTGTGCACGCCTGATGTGGGAACTCTTAATTATATCATAAAATAAAGGGGTACCAAAATGTAAGCCTCTGCTCTCCACTCCTCAATTCTCTCTTTCTCTATTCTGTCCTCTCCTCCACTCTTCTCTCCCAACTCCTATGTCCTCTCCTCCTCTGCTCTCCTCTCTCTCCTTCTCCTCTCTCTCTACCTGTTCTTTCTATTTGCGCGTGCTTCGGGACCAGCTTTTGTGCTCAATGTGAGGCCATATCCATGAGGGAAGCCGCAGGCGGCGCACAGCCAAGTCCCCGCCCCACTCTCCACTGAATATGACACAGCTGCTTTTCAGAACCCAACCGCTCGAGCCCCTTCATCCTGAGAGCAAACAAAAAGTGGCTATTTATTAGAATACTTGTTTTGTATTGTTCAGCGCCACACAACAGACGCTTCATTATGTAAGAAGCAAACCCCTTTCACTGAGAGAAACAATAACTTGAAATTGTCTTTTAGAGTGTATAATAAATGTAAGTTCTTCTTGTCTCTCCCCTCAGTGTGTGTTGAATGGTGGGTTTGGGCACCGGGCACGGATGGCACACACAGCGGTTAGAGTTTAGGGGCGATGGCGGTCTTACAGGAAGCTTTGGTGTGTTTAGGACGGCTTTAGGAGGAGGATGGGGAGAAAATCTATTCCTACTTCACTGACTACGATAGAGGATCAGGGAGACGTGCGTAAGTTTGCATAACCTCAGCTATTTTATGCACAAGGAGGTTGGTTAGTCTATCTTTCCCTTGTCACGTCTTTATTTTCTGGTGGCTGTTGTTGTAATAGATGTTAGATATATATTATGCAGAACTGAAATAATTTATGTTTGAAAACTATTAGTGGGTGTGTAACAAGAGTTTTTATGACAAGTTGCGATAGTTAAATAGAATAAATGGCAACTTTGGGTTCATCAGTGCATGTGCTCCGTCGTCCCTTAATTCAACGCAGATACACTATAATACATTGTATTTGTGTGAATAATTCAATTGAATTGGACGCAAATGCTAGTCTCAATGCTTTGGTGAGTCTTGGAATCAGAGGGCGTAATAAACATCTACCACAATAACGCATATGCTACGCGCTATCACCTCTGCAATTTTGAACCACATGCTATTTGTTGAATTACTGCTAACTGTATTTTGCCTATATTCTTCAATAAAGAGATAGCTTATGTTGATTGAAACGTGTAATTGTCGTGTTACCTTATAAACAATTGAACAATTAGGCTATGCCCTCAATTTATTTTAGACAAATATTCCCCCCCATTACATTACTCCCTTTTCTCATAATGTCCCTCTTTTTGTATTATATTTTTTTAGCTGAATGGAAAAAAACGCACTAGCGACTAGCCTATTTATGGACGTTGATGTGGTTGTTTTGCCGGGCACCGGATGCAGATTCGTTCCTTGAACGCACAGTGAGTGCACGCTGACCATCAACATGCAGTGGAGGGAGGGCAGGTTAGTGCCATACGGCTCCTTGGGACGTCCATACCCTAAACCCTAACCCCTACCCTTTTACCCAAACCCTTGTTTTACCCCCTTTTAAAATTCAACGACTAAGAGGACAGATTTGGGACGTCCCAGGGATCCCGTTTAGACTTTGTTGACTTCCCTCCACGGAGGGAGGCAGGTCAACAGATAGAGCAGCTCGCCTGATCTCTGTCGCTGTCGTTTTCACATGATATCCGTGTCGGTTAATTGACTCGTCCAAGTCGTGACTTTAAAGATCTTATTTTTGTGCCAGTGCAGCCATTGCCTTTAACTGGTCTATAAAGACAAAAACAGACTATCGATGACCATGTCATGCCCGATAAACAACCATCCTATATCAAATCTTTTTTTTTATTGTCACTTGCGTCGAAAACAACAGGTGTAGACTTTACCGTAAAACGCTTACTTATGAGCCGTTTCCCAACAATGCAGAGTTAAAAAGTAAAACATCCTGATACTCTTCACACACATCAGCTGCTACTCTGTTCATTATCTATCCTGATACTCTTCACACATATCAGCTGCTACTCTTTTCATTATCTATCCTGATACTCTTCACACACATCCGCTGCTACTCTGTTCATTATCTATCCTGATACTCTTCACACATGCTGCTGATACTACTCTGTTCATTATCTATCCTGATACTCTTCACACACATCAGCTGCTACTCTGTTCATTATCTATCCTGATACTCTTCACACATGCTGCTGATACTACTCTGTTTATTATCTATCCTGATTGCCTTGTCACTTTTTCACCTAAAGGTAACAGTGACAAGGCAATCAGAATAGACAATAAACAGAGTAGCAGCATGTGTGAAGAATATCAGAATAGATAACAACCAGAGTAGCAGCATGTGTGAAGAGTATCAGAATAGATAACAACCAGAGTAGCAGCATGTGTGAAGAGTATCAAAATAGTTAACAACCAGAGTAGCAGCATGTGTGAAAAGTATCAGAATAGATAACAACCAGAGTAGCAGCATGTGTGAAGAGTATCAGAATAGATAACAACCAGAGTAGCAGCATGTGTGAAGAGTATCAGAATAGATAACAACCAGAGTAGCAGCATGTGTGAACCTCTGCAGGGTTAAGGTAAGGGTTAATGTTTCCGATAAGCTTAAAACATAAATATCAAAAACTATTTTCTATCCAGTATTCGAACTTGCAATCTTTGAACTCAGAGGCAGATAAAGTACTTACAAGAGAAACCTACTTAAAGATTACAGCACTCACTGTTGCTCCTAGTGGCCGGTTTCCACTTCCACAGACATTGATGGATGTCGAATATGGACTTGTATCACAGGTGACCTGGCCAGAGAGAGAGAGAGTGTGTGCGCGTGTGGACATGTTTAATTATTCTTGTGGGACCAACTGGGGACATTTTATTGGTCCTCACAAGGTCAAATGCTATTTCTAAGGGGTTTAGGGTCAATGTTATAATAGGGTTAGAATTAGGTTTAGGGTTAGGAGCTAGGGTTAAGGTAAGGGTACGGGTTAGGGTTACTGTTGGGGAAAATAGGATTTTGAATGGGACTGAATTGTGTGTCATTGAAGGTTAGCTCTACAAGATTGTTTTTGTGCATGTGTGCATGTGTGCGTGGTGTGGCTATAAATAGCTATTTCTGTATAGGCTATTGACATTTAGCCTATAGGTCTACATATTTATCTCAAAGCAGCATAGACAGACTATAGTCGATCAAATCGAATTTGTGTGCAGGCTGGTTCAAAATGCTGTGCAGGGTTATCATCACAATGTTACACTATGCCTTCTTGCCCTTCCTCCATCCCATCCACACACACACACACACACACACACACACACACACACACACACACACACACACACACACACACACACTTGGGAGAAACGGGTTTGAGTGGCGCCAAATGAACTGTTTTAAACATACAAGTAGCCTGACCTGAAGCCCAATTTTGTTTTGATTGATTACTATCAAATTATAGAAACGAATTAGGCCCCGAGGATATGTGAAAAAAATAACATTTTAATGTTCACACGGTAAAAATGTCAAATCTTTCGGATCCCTATGATTACAATTTCCAACCTGCATCCTCCGGATTAAGGCATTTCCCCCCGTTGAAATCTGCATATAAAGTAGTGCCAGAGCGCCAGAAAATAACTATAATAAACGTGGAAGGGGATGAAAGTAATGACCCTGCTCTAGGGACCGCTGGAAACGGCTCTGTCCTTCTACCTCGATGGCTTCAATTGAAAATTCAGGGGCATTTATGTCAAACGCATGATAGAGCGGCCTAATAGGTAGGCCTAATTTTGGTTAATTTCCTCGGGTAAAGGTGGTAGTTTAGTCTAAATTCAATGGCTGATGGTCCGCTAAAACCACTCGTTAATCAAAATTTATTTTAAACCAAAAATTAAACAAATAACGAATATTGTTCTAGGCTGGTTGAGGGGGCTGGATAAGTGGTGTGACCCTTGCGCGCGTGTGCACCTGCAGCAACGCGTGTGCATCGTTTCGCAGACTGCGCACAAAGAAGCGGGGAGAATTCTAAGCTTGAGGCGAGTGATCGAGAATGACAGGAAAAGTAAATATGGCCCAAGATTGGTTGCAGTGCGTTTGCAAAAGCTAATTCCTCGCTGATGACGTTCAACACCGGATCCACTTTGGTTTCAGGCTGTTTGAATTGTGTCAGATTTTTTGTTGTTGAAAATATAGGCATTTTGAGATTATGTTAAAGAGGATAAAATTATTAGCCTATAATTTTGTAATATTTAATCATTATGAGAATAATCTGAAATACTAAGTCTAATTATTATAATACCAATAATTTCCTTTATAATGATCACCCTCATCATCATAATTTAGCAAACAATCTCCCTAATGAAATACAAGGTTAGCTACATATGGCTAAATAAAGGAATCAGAAATCATCGCCTACATGTTATAAACGTTTTAGTAGGCCTACATGTTCCAGAAACATTTGTCGATCATCAGCCATTATCCACTTTGAACACTCAAAACCATTTGATGCAATTTCATAACGATATGAAACCTTTATCTTTAGTTATTATTAAAGGCACTAATATGTTCAAATATGCTGTTCAAAAACAGGGTATGTTCACACACCTTAGACCAAAATAAATTCGACTCGAGCAAATTTGTTCCTTATTGTTGGCTATTTTAATGGATCGCAAAACCATCTTCCAGTCAAAATACACATGTTTCAAAAAATATTTTCATACTTTCAGAATATTTTAAATTGCAATAATCACTTAAAGCTATTAGCTATAGGCCTTTGAAGTCACAGTATTTCAATGTTTTGTTTGTGTAATCACAATTTAAAGATGATGCTATAATGACAAGCCTCTCTCTGAAACATATTGTGGATTGTGTGATTTTCTTATTCATCGACATTATATATATAGACCTACATTAGTATAATAACATGGGCCTGTGATATTGTGTTATTATAGACTATAATATAGGCCTATTATTATGTTACTTACTTGTTATTATTACAATTGTCCTATTATAGTCGGCCTAGTAATAATCTAGTTGTAGTGGGCAACAGTTGTGATGTGAAGTCAAAAAAGGGGCTCATATTTATTGCGATTTGATCTGGGAAGAGTGGTATCAGTGCGCTCTCTCTCGGTGGTTTGCGCACGCAAGTGTGTCAGTAGCCCATTCTCGGTGTGTCACAACCCAAAAAATATCTAATCCTCGAGCCATAAACCACGAGACGTGGGTTACGAGGATGTTATTGACCATTGTGAGATCCCTTAACTCTACCGGTCGCAGAGGGATAGATAGGCCTACGCCTGAATGCTCCTCCAGCTCCCGTATTGAAGGATATATGAGCCTAATTAAAAGCAACAAACCATGATACAATGATTAAATCGTTAGCCTCGCGGCGGGGAAGGAATATGTTTTTTTGCCTTTCAATTAGCCGCTGATTGGGTTTTTCAGGGGAGGTCAGCTGTGAAATTTGATGCACGTGCGCGCGATCATGTGCCAGTTGAGATCTGACACCATAACACTCAGCCTTGCCAGTTTAAAATGAAATGAATTTGTTTTATTTTCTGTGTGGATAGGCATAGACCTAAATATATTAACCCCACGTTATTATTGGTTAAAAAGACAGCATTGGAATAGCATGCGTGGTTTTTCCGCATCTTAAAAAAAATATATCGAATTTTGGTTTACTTTCTATCATCAAGCGTATAAATTGTGTCACATAATTATTCACTTTGGTGCCCATATCTGTTTACAAAATGTTTTTGACTTTGGGTAGCGTAATAACCAGCTGTGAAGTGTATGCTATAGGTTCTTATGGCAACACACACGCCAATGGGAACACCATGGCGCACGCAAGGCACGCTCCCATGCTGTTCCCCTCCAGCAGACGGCGATGACAGTCTATCTCAAGTCTGCCCCAGTGACTACATTATAACAGCCTCCTTAACAGCTGATTAGAATAAGTAACATGTCTTCCCGCGGTCCAAAACCCCATTAGCTTGTTTGTAGAAGTATGACATCTGATAATGCCACACTTTGACGCACGGCTAGGTTGTGGTTAGTGACGCAAAACAGTGTGTGTGCGTGCGAGCGTGTGTGTGTGTAGGACTATGCGTGGCCAACATCTTCAACAAGCCAACAATCTGTAATTGTCTATATGGTTCCTTTATATATTTTTTCAGACTATACTCACTATTTTACTCAAAATGTATTCAACAGAAGTAGCTTATGGACTACTGACTGTTATAATGTATGTCATTTTGAAAAAATATAGTCCTTGACAGCTAGGTCGTTCAAGACTGAAGTCGAAATGGGATGCCTATCCATGTCCTGAAGACATTTTTTTTTTACCCTATCCCAAACCATAATCCTTACCTTAATCATTCGGACCGAGTGCCTAAACTTAACCCTTAACTTTGAAATTTGACGTTTGAAGAAATGGAACGATACAGAGCAGCAGGAGCAACAAAAACACTCGAAATTGGATGAATGTCTAATTCTGCAGTGAGACTGTGAAAGCTTGTTTCAAATGCTTAATGACTATGTGGTTGAATAACTTTTAGGCTAGAAGTCTAGTCTTGAAAGTGGCAAACGGATTTATATGTAATTCCCCGCAATTTTACTCACCATGTAACTTAGCGAGGGTGACCCACCTCTCACCCCCCTGCCAGTATGTTCCTCTTTCACTGGTTCTGCGTCACCTGACTGAGCGCCATGCAAATCGCTTTGCTTCTAGAACGCTATTGGCCGCTCGTTGCTCATTTAACCGCTGTCAAGGCTCTTCATATGGCTGCCGCTTTAACTAACTTCTCAACTCCGACAGGGAAAGTGGCTCAAATGCGCCTTCTGTCAGCGTGGATGTGAACCAACAACCGAAGAGGAGATAAAGCATCCACGGGGAGAACATTTCTCTGACACTCTATGTATTGGATTATTAATTCAGTTTGCATTTAATTATTTTTGTGGTGTTGGATTGTCGTTCCCTCGTGTGCACCTGCTCTGCCGGACTCGCGCGCCGACTGAACCAGACTTTGTTTCATCTGTTGGTTGAAAGTTTGAAAACAAGGTGAATGTATAGCATGATGATGGAGACGGACCTCCAGTCCCCTGGACCCCAAACGAACACACATTTGGGGCAAACCGGGCCGAACAGTGGGTCCAAAGCGAATCAGGACCGGGTGAAGCGTCCGATGAACGCGTTCATGGTGTGGTCCCGCGGCCAGCGGAGAAAGATGGCCCAGGAAAACCCAAAGATGCACAACTCTGAGATCAGCAAGCGGCTGGGAGCCGAGTGGAAGGTCATGTCCGAGGCGGAGAAGAGACCCTTCATCGACGAAGCGAAGCGGTTACGAGCAATGCACATGAAGGAGCACCCGGATTACAAGTACAGACCGAGACGGAAGACCAAGACGCTGCTGAAAAAGGACAAATACTCTCTGGCCGGTGGCCTGCTCTCTGGGGCCGGCGGCGGTGGAATGGGTCTGGGGGTCGGGATGGGTTCATCCGGCGTCGGCCAGAGGTTAGAGAGCACCGGGGGCCACGGGGGCTCCGCCAGCTCAGGCTACGCTCACATGAATGGCTGGGCGAACGGTGCGTACTCGGGGCAGATGGCTGCAGCTGCTGCGGCGGCGGCGATGATGCAAGAGGCGCAGCTAGCTTACAGCCAGCACCCGGGCAGCGGGCATCACCACCACTCACACCACCACCACCACCCGCACAACCCCCAGCCCATGCACCGCTACGACATGTCGGCACTCCAGTACAGCCCCATCTCGAACTCTGAGGGCTACATGAGCGCATCTCCGTCCGGCTATGGCGGGATCACCTACACGCAGCACCAGAGCTCTGGCGTCTCCTCCTCGGCTGCCATGGGCACGTTAGGGTCGCTGGTGAAGTCAGAGCCGAGCGTAAGCCCTCCCGTTAGCACTCACTCCAGGGGCCCTTGCCCCGGAGACTTGAGAGAGATGATAAGCATGTATTTACCGACCGGAGAGCCCGGGGACCCGTCGGTGCAAAGTAGACTCCACGCTTTGCCGCAGCATTACCAGAGTGCGACGGCTGGGGTGAACGGAACGGTTCCATTAACGCATATATAGATTATTTATATGCCTATGGAAACTGCAGACAGAATACAAAAATCCATAACCAAATATTTACTTATTTTTTAAATGATCACTGAACTACCTGCATTTTGTTCAGAATGTTTATGGTGTTCTTGTAAATTAAAAGTAAATTAGCCTATCCTTTCCCCTTTTGGAGTATACACACTCTTACGAACAGGATATGAGTTCAGATACTGGTTGTTGTGTTATCATTTTGTAATTTTTTTATTAACCACACTTGTGGTTGAGGGCGATGCCAACCACATTAATGAACACATTTGCTTAACTATAATCGAATTATTTTTGGTTCACTGTAAGTTATTGAAAAATAAGAACATGTTTTCCATAATCATGAAAGATGATTTTAAAGATTGATATTTAAAGATTAATAATTCCCTAAGAGATTGTAAACATTTCAGTTTACACTGTCTATTCATTATCATAATTATCTCTTCTTATTGTAATAATTATTGTAAATTGTGAATAATTTGAATATTTTAAAAGACTGACGCGCAACTGCTATTGTATAATTTACGAAATGCATTTCTGCTAGAGAGAGGTTCTGATATTGGGCTGAATTACAATTTAAATAAATTTCACACATATGTTGCTCTGATTCTACAAAAAAAGTGTTAGCTTGATTATTGTTCACTATCTTCAGTTGCAAATGGTAATGAGTTATATTTCATTTGAAGGCCACGAAACTTTGAGTCTGAGGTAAAGCTACCTATACGGCAAAAACAAATATTTAAATGGGAGAGTGTCTCTGGCAAACCCGTAACATAAAACAAATAGTTACAATGCGTAATATTTAATATAAGTAAACTTATTTTTTGGCCATTGGATTAAGTACACCCAAACTATTCTCAGGGTTTACCCTTATGGGTCTGTAATCATTTCTGTAAAGTTAACGTTACTAGCAAGTTGTCACGATAGAACAGAGAGAAGCACAGTATTCACATTCGTCCTTCAGAATATAGCCTACATTTCGGATATATGCGTGCAACGTCTCACTTGCAATATATTTTTTATAATTAATTATGCTCTTTTTGTTCTTGATTCGATTGATAAGTTGTATTTTGAATCTTTTCATGGTTTTTATTTTCCATGATCATTTGAACGCAATTAGGCAACATGCATTAGGCCAATGGTTTGTTTTATTTTGATTACTAACAAACTTAGACTAGACCTGTTCCGCAGGTATTGATTATACAATAGGCTTATAGCACTTAATAACTTGATTTTATGTTGTTATAATGTACAATAGATTATTCAAATAGCATAATATGATATATTTCTGTAGTAACTTGGCAAAAATACATTAATATATCCTATAGCCCATAGAAAACAAGACCAAAGCTATCTCGAGTTGGGTGACTTTTGTGGATTTTTGAAAGACATATTTTTCTTGCAAAGTGCTGAAGGGATGAACCATGCAGGCCTATTTGGACAATAACGCTATGATTGCAAATGGCGATCACCAAATGCAACTAGTACATGTAGAACGATTATTCATGCTCACTCAAATATCCTAGGCTATATTTTATCACAAAAATTATGTTTTTAAACCTTATAAATGTGTAGGATGTTTGACGTTTTTGTTATTGGCGAATTTAGGCCTACCCATTTTATTGTTGTCATGAACAGTATAATAGGCCTACTGCTTTCAGTAAGTTAGCCTAATATTATTTTACTTCATAGCATATTGTCCTAAATGATTCCACTTAAATTATTATAGACTTGTTATAATTCAGATAAGGAGTTGTATAAACCAGAATTAGGTTGTATACATACATAGCAAACTTCATTTGATTACTTTAGAATAGTTTAGTATTGAATTGACCTCATCTCACATTTTACTTGTGACTGACTATCTCCCAGTATTGAATACATTGACTACACTGTGAGTAGATAATCCTGTTAAGTATGAGCTGAAGGCTTTTTAATGGTCTATTTGGGAGAAAAGTGGAAACTTTGCTGTTTTCTTGTTATGTGACTAGGGGTCAAAGTTCAGGCTGTTTCCTTGATCCCTTAACAAAGCCTGTACCCCTGAATAGGAAGCAGTATAGATACAAAGAAACCACATTAGTCAGTGATTGACACACTCTGCATCCCTGCCATATGCCTACTACAGCAAGTATACTTATGAAGGCTGCAATGCCAGAACAATGTGCCTGATTCACAATATAGGGACAATTCAGTACAGCTCGGCTTGGCTCGCTTGACTTGGCTCGGTTTGGCCCTATAGTGTGTGACAGGCACTTGGATTTTAATGATCAAGAACCAATTTTCTATTGAACTTAGATTTCCCCCCAATAATGGTTGAATACATATTGCACTTCCAGGGAATAGATTCCGGATGGCAGTATCATCCAAGTAGATAAAGTTCTTTATTTAAGCCATGGTTGTATTACAGATGACATAGTACCTTCAACTCAATTGATCTTATTACCACTGTGTGTATTGGAAGTTTTACCATTTGGAGATTCTGAGATGATGGTTAGTGTGTCTGGGATGTTATATTCCTTTCCTCTGTGCCATGATGAATGGAGACTAGATGAAATCACCGTGCTGGAGAGGGAGATCTAAAATGTGTTGAAGAGGGTGATAAGTGTGTGTGACAGTTTTTTGGTGACTCGTTTTGAATCAGAGCAGATCATCTGTAGACATTAGGAAACAAGGAAGTGTGAGCTGTTCACTAGGTGTTTCAAGTGGAAGTGTTGTAATACCCACATGGCAGTCACAGACACTGAAACACATAGGCATGGCTAACATGATGAAATAAACAATTACACACAATTTAGATGCGAAGACTCGCAGTCTTATTAATACGTTGGCAGAAGTAGGATATGGGGATCTCTTGTGTCTTTCAGTTTCAACTGGACAGTTAGTTATAAATTACTAAAGAAAAACGGAGAGACTCATATGTCATCTGAGTAGACCGTCATTGTAAATAAGAATGTGTTCTTAACTGACTTGCCTAGTTAAATAAAATAAAAACATGTCATAAAAATATGGTGTTACGAACAATCCATAAGAGCACAACAAATAATGATGCGCACGCGTATTGAATTGACAGTGATTTCCTCTTTGGGAGCAGCTTTATATGTGCATGATACATAGTTGCTGTTCTTATCTCCTGTTCAAATACTCCAATGCAATATCATTGCTGGGGCAGGAGGTTTTGGTCAGGGAACATGGAGAGGAGAAACTCCCCGCCCTATAGTCATTGCTAAACCTGTACATGACCTCTGACCTAAGGGAACTTCTCTCTCATGCTGTGCTATGATTCCATAACCTTCTCCCCAAAGTGTGCACTTGCTCTATCCCTCTTATGGGTGGAACAGTATGGGAGTAAGCATGGGTTAGAGCAGAGTTCCCTTTGTAGTCCATTCCCTCTATGGGGGTTGCATGACACATTTCAAGACCTTTTGGAGCCTTTCTGTGCCCCATAGAGCTTGGAAAAAACATCTTTGGTGCATTGAGAAAAAGTATGAGATGGTATTTTCTGTTGTGACTTATGAGGACAGTTACATCCTGTTTCAGGCTATTTGAATCTTTTCATGGTTTGTCCAAATCAGGCCCCAAAAAGCATTATAATACTTATTATTTGAAACTCTTCTGCTCTTACACGGTTTAAACTAGAAACGTCATTCAAACTTTAAAATATGCATACTGGTCTGGATTGAGTTACATACAACTTTTTGATATATTTTATACTTTTTAAACTATTAAGCTTTTTGTCCTTCTTTCTTACCTCCATCCACTTTAATGGAATGTCCTCAACGTTCTAAAGGCTCCATTATGACATCATCACTTCCAACATTCCATTCACTGTAATTGCAACAATGCGACTTTTGACACAAATAAGCTACTTTGACCACTTTACCAACAACTTAGACAATAAGGCTGCCGAGTGGGGCATCTCAGTGCTACAGGTTTCACTACAGACCCTGGTTTGTTCCCGGGCTGTATCACAACCGGCCGTGATTGGGAGTCCCATAGGGTGGCGCACAATTGGCCCAGCGTCATCCCGGTTAGGGGAGGGTTTGGCCGTGGTAGACCGTCATTGTAAAATAAGAATTTGTTCTTAACTGACTTGGCTAGTAAAAATGTAAAAAAGTTCGTGTATGAAATCTTCCTCTACTTCTCTGCTATTTAAATCTGAGCTCAGAACGAAAATATCTTATTCCAATCAAACGGTACAGTAATTTTAGTAACCACATCAACTACTTTTCCCCGTAACTTTATAAAACAACTGCCGTTTTGACCACTCCCACAACAGGATAGACAAACAGAGGATCTAACATCATAGTCTAATTCTCTGCTATTCAAATCCGGACTCGGAACAGAATTATCTCATACCAATCAAGCGCTACAGATGTTGTTCTGAGTTTAGAGTGACAAAAAGTAACTAGCTAACGTCAGCTAACAGCTCTCTCATGTCTCATCATTGAGAAGCCCAAACAGAGCCGTTGCTATCGATACTCACAGACGTAGAGTCGCACAAGCAAAAATTACGAGTAGTGTGAATGGGGTGATTGCATTTAGAACAATTGTGAACACCAAGAAAGTAGCGACAATGAGGCAGACAATGCAACATCGCATCGTCCTCCTTAAGATCGAGCCTCGTGCTCTAAATAACTCACCTGCTGATCCCGCTGCTCTGATTGGTAGTGCTGAGCATTAACGCTTTTTCAGACCGGTTTGGTTTCGGTACGATTATTAAAAAATAATAATGGTTTTCGATTTCGGTTTAGATGATTTTGTTTAACATTAAGTGCACTATGCAATATGTGGGTTAAATGCTTTAACAACAGCGAATAAAACAATGAATAAAAGTCCCATGATGGTAGTGACTGCCCCTTACTGCTTATCCATCATTTATTTACATACTTTACTTTATTATTTGATTATTTCATCCGAAGTAATCATCTCATAGAGCTACTGTATGACAAAATCAATATTTTAGTAGTTCTTCAAAGTTAAAAAAAAACACAGACCAGACAAGTAGAAGTGCAATTGATTATGGTCATTGGAATTAATTACCATGTTTTCTGCACTAAACTATGTAGAAATATATACTACAACTTCCTACTACATTGCACAGTTCAGGTTTGATCTGATTTATCTCTAGATAAACTTTCCAATGTTTGCGTTGAGCTCACAGAAAAAAAAGAACAAAATGGAATTAAAATCATTTATATGACGTTGGTCAATTAGTTGTTTAATAAATGAAAAATAACTGACATTCCAGTTAATCGCTCAGCACTACTGATTGGAAAGAGCGAAGCTGTCTCCATTCACTCCTTTCATATTTAACTCGATCACTTCTCATTGTAGTTTAGATACCGAACAGAACTACTGACCACAACCTACTGACCATAACCACACAACTACTGACCAACTTCTACTGAACCACAAATATTGTAAACAACCACACAACTACCGAAAACAACTACTGACCACAACTACTAACCACAGCTTCTGACCAATGTCACACAACTACTGACCACAACGACTAAACCAAAACGACTAACACAACCACAAAACTACTAACCACAACTACTGACCACAAAACTTCTGAACCACACAACTAATGTCCACAACAACACAACTCCTGACCACAACTGCTGAACCACACAACTACTTACCAAAACTACTGACCAAAACTACTGACCACTACTGAAAACAACTACTGATCACAATTACTGACCACAACCACACAACTAATGAACCATACAACTACTTACCAAAACTACTGACCGCTACTGAGCACAACTACAGAGCACAACTATTGATGACAAAAATACTGAACCACGCAACTACTGACCACAACTACTGTCCACCACTACTGACCACAACCACACAACTACTGACCACAACTGCACAACCACTGGCCACACAACTACTGACCAGAACCACTGGCCACAACGACTGACCGCAAACATACTGAACCACACAACTACTGACCACAAAAATGCCGCACCACACAACTACTGACCACAACTACTGCTCAGGTCGGCACTAGCTCTGGTCCAGCTCTGGTCCTGGGTGTAGCAAGCTAGCTACGGTTTGCACTTGCTCTGGTCTAGCTCTGGTCTGCACTATAAATTAGAACTACTTAAATGTGAATATATTAGCATATAATACCCACCAACAATAATTGTAACTATTGAACCGTTCAAGCTAGAGACACCAAACCAACTTTCACATGTTCAGGCTATCATACCCCATAATTTCCTAACAATTACCCAACAAATCAATCAATATTTGAATCTAACTACTTTTTCAACTACAACCAGTCACCACCATTACTACTGCAGACACTACCACTACTATATCTTATTTCATTTAGTTTGCTTGAAAAAATGCTTCACCCGTGCTGCAGACGGCTATATCGGTCCACTGAAAAAATACTATTTACATTTTTTATTATTATTATTTTAATTCTTATTTTTTAGGTGGTGCAGCAGCACCCTCAGCACCCCTACTTCCCGCAGCTTTGCTGTTAGCCTAAATCATTTATTTATTAGATCGAACTACAGGTAGCTATCAGTAGGTCTACATGTGAACATATTCTACCTATTTCTTCAACTACCACAAAAATCATTTTAAAGAGCTGTCATCACTAGATTCATCATATTTCTCTCCCCAAATAATATCCTAAAACTTTCCAATCATTATTTCATCATACAACTAAAATCAAACTTAATTTGCACTGAACATTTTACAAAAGTAAATCGTGCATCAATTTTTCTGAAAATCACTGCATGAATAATTCATAGTGGCTTTGCTTTCCTAATAGTGTTGTCCACATGATCCTACCTTTTATCTCAGTCTTCTGAAAGAAGATCACTATGTCTTTCTTCTTTCAGTTTTCACATATAACAATGCAAGAAATATAGAAATATAGGAATATAGAAACTTTCACCACCAGTTTTGCCCCAATCAGGAATATCAAACTGTTCCACCATTTAGAGAACTGATGATACATCTTGTACTGTAGGCCTATACACATCTATCTGCCTATAGGTAGGTGTACTGCCTTATTTAAAATTGGTTAACTATGGTGTATACCAGTGGAGGCTGGTGGGATGAGCTATATGAGGACGGGCTCATTGTAATGGCTGTAATGTAATCCATGGAATGGAGTCGAACATGTGGTTTCCATTTATCCCATCCCAGACGTGACAACTAGCCCGTCCTCCAATAGCTCCTCCCACCAGCCTCCACTGGTACCAACTTTAGAAGTTCAGAGGACCATACCGCACCTACGGCCGCCTACAGCACCTATCAGAGAGCCGCCTGCCCAAGATACAGGTGGAGACCATTGAATTCAATAAAACAAACTGCTGAATTCAATAAAACAAACTGCTGAATTCAATAAAACAAACTGCTGAAAACTGAGTTTGGTGTGGATCCTAAACAGACAGTGATATGGCGTCTGCAGAGCTCCCCTCCTACGCAGCGGAGGAGCACATAGCATGGCCCGCTTGGAGGTTATTTGTATTTTATCTGCAGATGTAAAGCGACACAGATTAACACTGAAAAAACAGAGAGGCGGGGCGCGTCACGGCACATCGCTAGGTTAAAAGAGGAGTGTTCTGGTAAATTGAACCCGAATAATTTACTACTCGACCACAGAGGGGAAAGTGGAAGGGAGGGGAAGTGATGGGGAACGGGGTTTGGGGCAAAGGTGGCGATGTGGAGGTTGGGGAATGGAAGAGAGGAAGAGGGAGGGGAACAGCAGCAGTAAATCTCTGACCAATAAATCTCTCCAGCATGCGATACTCTTATCTTGTAGCCACCGATATATTCCACGCTAGGAAGCCATCAGCGCTGGCGCACACTCGGCGCTGGTAAAGCCCCGATCCCTTGCACTCGCTGTCCTAAATGGGGATAATTAGCGTCACTTTATCACGCCTCTGCATATTTTCTCCGCTTTCCCTCCATCCCCAACGCCCCCCTCCCCCCAAAAAACCCAGCCGAGCTTGCCTGCTCTCGGTGCCCGCTCTGTCACAGAAGATTACGGAGACAGATTGCACAGAACGAATGTGCCAGGCAAGATTAGCGGGGAATAGAGAAAGCAACTGGGCCAATGAATTCCTCGCGAGGGCCTTATCGTGCAATTACACGTTGACATGTTTAACAATCTTGCTGCCTCTTAATCCCGCGCTCTTCCAGGAGCGCTGCGATGCTGCTGTTGCTGCTGCTCTGTCCAGCACCATACACTGGAGAACAGGCCCCAATGCACCGACACGTGGTGGCACACAGGCTGCTGACACACACACAGGGAAAGTTTATTATTTTTTCACACATTTGCAAACTTTTACTCTTGTTGTTTCCTGCTCTCTTGCAATGCTGTTCCCTCACAACACGAGCAATTTTGAGAATGATGTTCTGTAGCCTATCCTTCTGAACTGTTTGTCAGAAGATGTTCAATTAGACAGTGTCTAAGCAATCAGCCGGGGAAATTATTCTATTGATGATTAAACTTTGAAGTTGAATGAAAATAATAAGTTTGATGAGGATTAAACTTTGAAGTTTAATCATCCACATTTTGAATACTTCTCTGTAGTATTATTTTATTTGAGGACTTTTAACCTATGAACGGGGACTCTGTGAAAATGGTTGATAATGTTGGGAATATAGGGCTCGGGAGTGTAGCAGCGGTCTAATGGCACTGCATCTCAGTGCTAGAGGCGTCACTACAGACACCCTGGTTCGAATCCAGGCTGTATCACAACCGGCCGTGATTGGGAGTCCCATAGTGCGGCGCACAATTGACCCATCGTCGTTCGGGTTGGGCCGGTGTAGGCCGTCATTGTAAATAATAATGTGTTCTTAACTGACTTGCCAAGCTAAATAAAATGTAATTGATTCAGGCCTAAACAGTATTTCACCGTCCATCGCGAAGAGTGATGGTGAGAAATATTTAGCCTTGACCATTTGTTTAGAGTTCGTTTTGGACTCTTTTCCCCTCTCTCCTCTTTCCTCCTTCACCCCCCCCCCCCCTTAACTTCCCTCCTCTCCCTCCATCCCTCCTGCTTGGTGGTAGCGGGGCCTGTGTGGGAGTGATTGTGAGCGCCACTGTTGGAATTTGGCAGCGGCCGCGGTTTGGAGAGCCGCCCCACGCTGAGCCCCATTCAGCGACCGGCGCACTGTGAGGTTGGGAAGTTTCACTCAGCCGTACAACTCAATGCCCCAACAAAGGCGATTACAAGCCCCAGTGCATTCCTGAAGGGACCCGGTAGCGACGCAGGTGCGAGGGAACCGGGGGAACCCGTCAGAGAAGTGTCAAAAACGGGACAGTGCCGGGACCACACAAAACCTAACGCACCGCGGGTAGCAGGGATTTTTTTGGAAGGGGTCGGGGGTAGAATGAAAATAATAAGTTTGATGAGGATAACGTTTTGGGGTGCTTTAGAACAGGCTTGTCTGTCTTCCCAGTGTATGAAAGGAAGAGAAATCGTCCAATTTAGTGAGAGAAACACATTTCTTAGACACATTTTCAAGTCAGCAATGCCCTGATTGTTGATTTGAAAAGAATATACTTATTTCGGCTTAGCCGAAATATCGATATTTGACCAAATAATTGAAAGGACACTTACAAAAAAAAATCGTATAAAAAAGCGAAAAGTAGTCTGCAAGAAAACATCTCCTCTAATTCTTCCTCGATTGGTAGCAGAATAAATGGTGCACAGAGGTTAACTGCGTTGCAATGCGCCCAAGCGTGTGTTTTTGGCTGGCTATAGGTCTGTCTGTATCGCGGAGACAGACGGTATATTTGATTAGAGCAGCGCCTAACTATCAGTTACCGAGGAGAAACAGAGGATCCCTAAGGAGCGGTAATCAGCACGCCAGCAGCTCGCGGACCTCTCATTTCCCACCACTGCAACATAATGGAGGCGCGCAGGACCGCATGAGAATCAGCCCAGCGCAGAAAAATAACTGTCACTCACTGTTTGGCGACCGAATACAAGACACAGTATTCATTCCTCTGTGACACTCAACAGCTAGAGTCTGTGAATTAAATTAACAGAAACGAAACTTACTTTTTGTTTGTTATGTATGTTTGTAGCATCTTTGGAAGAGTTTCCTTATTATAGGCCTATGGAAAGGGAATTTTGTAAGTAGGTGCACAACATTTTCACCTTTTTGGTGTGTGTGCGTGCCTCTAATTTCCATGCGTGGACGCCATGGGGGTCTTGTGTAATCGGACTACTCCGCTCTTCCCTGCCCTCACCTGAGTGCTACCCACAGGGGTGAGTGGGGGACAAAAGCGGTCCCCCGCACCGGCAGCGGTGGTCAGTCAAGCAGAGCAGACTATGCTAATGTTCCTGACCCAGAGAGGCAAAGGGGGGCGAACAGAGATTCCGATTGTTCATGATCTCACGAAATACACAGCTGCAAAGCAATGCTAGCAATGCTGCGAGACTTTCAGATCCAAGCCAATGCATGACGCGGCCAGAGTGTACTCTGTAATCGCCAATTTAAAGTATGTATACATGCAGTTTGACCATGTTCAGAAAGGGAGTTGTGCCTAACTTCAGGCAAAGCTGAAAGGGCTTCTGTCTATAACTTGGACGTTATTCTATATCGTTAATATGATCCAATGCCTCTCTTTCTATCTGCCCCTGCTGTAGCCTGTGTAAAGCACTGTCAAATGCTACAAGATTAGAAACGTTGGTCATTATTCCTGCGTGCTTCACTTTATACCATTCTAGCCGGACGAGAGCTGTCCAGTGCTGAAGTGACAGCGACTGAAATCACGTCATTTCAGCACCTGCTCGAGTCGTGCGTGAAAAAGCCAACAGTGTGTAGACTCTCTGCTGAAAAATGTATTGTAAAAAAAATATAGGCTATTGGATTAGGCCAAACGGGATGATTTATCAGGGTGGCAGGAAGCCTTGCCTTTAAGAGCGTTGGGCCAGTAACCGACATGAGCAAGCCACTTAACACTAAAGCTACTTCTGTAAGACGCTCTGGATAAGAGCATCTGCTAAATTACAAAAATGTCAAATGTAGGCAACTGAAGAAGTGGAGTGCATGATCTCCTATACTAAAGTTGATTGAATTGAATCAAATTGAGGGACAATAGAATAAATTAATAACACGACAGTAGGCAAATTCTAGATGTGGTGAATCATTTCCACAAGTTGTACGCTTGAGAACGCAATGGGTTACCTAAATTCCAGACTTACAGTACCAGTCAAAAGTTTGGACACACCTACTCATTCAAGGGTTTTTCTTAATTTTTTGCTACTTTCTACATTATAAAATAATAGTGAAGACATCAAAACTATGGCATAACACATATGGAATCATATTGTAAAAAAAAAGTGTTGAACAAATTCTTCAAAGTATCCACCCTTTGTGTTGATGACAGCTTTGCAAACTCATGGCATTCTTTCAACCAGATTCATGAGGAATGCTTTTCCAACAGTCTTGAAGGAGTTCCCACATATGCTAAGCACTTGTTGGCTGCTTTCCTTCTGCAAGGACAAACGCTGGGAAACGAGAAGCAAGTACAGTGAGTGAACATTTAATCAATAACGGACATGAAACAGAATGTGGATAGCGTCTGGACAGGGGAAACAAAACAACATTAATGCAGACACCGTGATGAAACTGAGGAATAAACAAATATAGGTGAGGTAATCAATATGTGATGGAGTCCAGGTGAGTAAAATGAAGCGCTGGTGCATGTAACAATGGTGACAGGTGTGTGTAATGATGGGCAGCCTGGCGCCCTCAAGTGCCAGATAGGGGGAGCGGGCGCAGGCGTGACACCTTCACTCTGCGGTCCAACTCATCCCAAACCATCTCAATTGGGTTGAGGTCAGGTGATTGTGGAGTTGGTCTTTTATGGACTTGGTCTTTTGCCAAATAGGGGTCTATTCTGTATACCAACCCCTACCTTGTCACAACACAACTGATTGGCTCAAACTCATTAAGAAGGAAATCATTTCCACAATTAACTTTTAACAAGGCCACATGTTCATTGAAATTCATTCCAGGTGACTACCTCGTGAAGCTGGTTGAGAGAATCCCAAGTGTGTGCAAAACTGTAATCAAGGCAAAGGGAGGCTACATTGAAGAATCGAAAATCGGAAATATATTCTGATTTGTTTAACACTTTTTTGCTTACTACATGATGTTATTTCATAGTTTTGATGTCTTCACTATTATTCTACAATGTAGAAAATAGTAAAAGTAAAGAAAAAATATTGAATAAGTAGGTGTGTCCAAACTTTTGATTGGTACTGTACTTCACAGCCTATATTTGACCCCTCTCCCGGAGTCAACCAGACAACAACACCCTGTGAAAGGACAAAACACTGCCTGGAATTGTTTTTGTTTTCCCTCCAATGGTTGCTTGCTGTTTTGTGTAGGGGCGAACTTATACCGCTGATTGAGTCTGAGCCGCTTCAGTCCAAAGCTATCATCTACGAGCTGACAATAACAGGAGAGAGAAGAGAACGAAAATACTTGATGTTTATGGATCGCTCATTGATCTTGCGCGGGTCTTTGAAGCGGTTTGTTTGTTTGTTATTTTGATGACTGGCTCATTGTAAACAGACAGCGGGGGTTGGGGGACTGCTAGGAGGGATGGCGCGGCCTGCGGGAGCGCGCACAATTCCCTTTCGCTTGGACGGTCGATGACAGCATGTGATCCGGTGTTCATGCCTGGAGACGCGAGGAAATGGTGGCAGAGGGAGCAGGGTAGTTTGGCGGTAATGACACCCCCTACAGCTCGTTATTACTTAAAGACCATGTCGCTGTGAAATTAGAGTTTGGTGGTGGCATGGTGCTCTGAGCTTGTCAGTCTGTCTCCCCAGCCTGCTCACCCCTTCCTCCCCACCATCTACTCCCTTCACAGAGCCACATCCGCAAGATCTTTCTTTTTGAATTTTTGAATGTATTTTCTCTATCTCTTTCTCTCTCACACATACAGAGAGAGAGCGAGAGAGAGAGAGAGATCATTATATTTTGTTGAAGTTTTCCTTTAATTTCTATGTATCTCTATGAATGCTTATGTAGGACTATAAGGTCGTAAATGAGTTATGTCACCATGACACTGTAATAATCAGTCTATGGATTGTGATAATAGTGATCAATCAATAAATCAATCAGATGTATGTTTGAAACCCTTTTTACATCAACAGATGTGGTTTAGAGCAAAGGTGTCTTGCTGGTCTTTTGTCTCAGGTCCAGTTGACTCAGCTGTCCTCCATGTGTTCTCCTCCACATCTTTAACATTCACATTAACATCAGCCAGTGAAGAGAGACTGCTGTCGCTAACAGTATGAAGCACAGTGCTCACTGC
This sequence comes from Oncorhynchus kisutch, assembly GCF_002021735.2. Lineage (NCBI taxonomy): Eukaryota > Metazoa > Chordata > Actinopteri > Salmoniformes > Salmonidae > Oncorhynchus > Oncorhynchus kisutch. Next base: position 21,302,618 of record NC_034199.2, read on the forward strand.
TGCCAAGACAGCTAATCCTTTTAGTGCACTGCTGTATAATCACACACACACACACACACACACACACACACACACACACACACACACACACACACACACACACACACACACACACACACACACACACACACACACACACACACACACACACACACACACACACACACACACACACACACACACACACACACACACACTAAAGTGTACTCTCACAATTCTCTATCTTACAGTCACACACACACACAAACACACACCAGGCTGTAAAGGATTTCTGATAGCTCAGTGCCAGGTGATTATTTCCAAAGTGGCGTGGAAGGGGTTAATGGGAGCTCAACGAGTTGGGCTAAGAAACATTGTTTTTATTTCCTGATGTTGCAGCCCTGCACCACGCAGATAGCTCCCTGACCTCTGACCTTTGTGAGGTCAAGTGATCAACAACCGTGGTCATTTAGATGGGGTCAGATTATAGCCTGTAAGGGATGTGCACTTCACACCAATACCTCAGTGGAGGAGGTGTAAATTGCCTTTAATGATTATGATAACGCTACTCTAATTGTTTTCAAGGCCATCAGATTGTTATAAGCTATCAGACAATTTAGCAGAGCTAGGTGAAATGGGATTAATTGATTTTGATTTGATTTGATTTGATTTGAATTTGATTCATTTATAAGTGTGCTGATAAACTTACTGGTCTTAAGGAAATTCACCTTTTGCCTACATTTACATCGTGTGTGTGTGTGTGTGTGTGTGTGTGGGTGTGTGTGTGTGTGTGTGCATATTAGTTTTAAGCATGGTAGGTACAATTCACAGGTGGCTGGAGGACAGGCTCATAGTAATTGCTGGAATATAAACAATGGAATGATATCAAACACATGGTTACCATGTCCTCCCCTCACCAGCCTCCCGTGGTACAATTACTGTAAATAATAACTCTACCTGGTCAATCATGGATAAGAAAAATAAAGATCATACTGTATGGTTGGAGACCAGACTCCATGTGGATGTGGTCTAGGACCTACCTGTTCTTTCCCCCTAGTCTGCCAGTTTCCAAGAAAGCTCCATATCTGTGTGATCAGAAGAGATAAATATTGTTGTGGTGTCTGAACTGACTGACTGCTGACCTTTAGATGTCTGTCTCACTAAGTCCATCGTCTCTCTCTCTCTCTTTCCCCCTCTCTCTCCCTACACCCCCCCCCCCCCTCCCCAGGGTGTCCAGTATGATGACTGCCATGGTGGACTGTCCATGGATCACCGTGGAGACCTGTGATTGACAGACAGGCACTAGCCCCCGTCTGGCTGGCAGGCCGTCATTACGATGAGCAGGAGCAGATTTGCTATGCTGGCGACAGGACCGCACGGGAAATGTCAACGACCATCAGAGCCCCAGACAGACTTCCTCCCCTCCCCCAAATACCTCACCTAATGTCAGCTAATGCCCATGCTCATCATCCAGACCCTCGGTACCATCAACACAGCTTCACATACTTCATCTACACTCATTTACAAACCACATGCACACAAAGCACTCTACCCCTGTATACTTCGTCCAACAACTCAACACGCCTCACCCAAACCCCCACATGGCTCACCCATCCCTCACATATTTCACCCCAACCCCTATGTATCACCCAACAGCCTCACACCTCATCCAACCACCACAGTACCTCACTCCTTATGTGCGTCATCTGCCCCACACATCCACCCGTCACCCCCCTGTCACCCCCCATGCACCTCAGCCAGCCTCCTATATTAATACCCTGTCTCCCTCTATTGGCCTATTGCCCAGCAGCACTCTGCATGTTAACATTTCAAAATTCCTCAAATTGTGAGAAAGAAGTATTTTCTTGCCTTCAGTCTATGTGAACAGCCAGTCTGCCCTGCATGCCAGACAGCTAGCTAGAACATCACGTGTGGCCAGTTCTGAGACAGACTGGCACTCTGACAGGCACCCTGACCAGAGTAAGTGCCTCACACATATTACAGCAGTTTACTGCAGTTTGGCAGGACACTGACAACAAGACCAGCCAATGCCTGGCAAACTGACTGACCCCCGGTCACAGTGCAAACGTTTAGGAAATCTGTTCCAAGGTATCTCTCTAGTAAAGTCTTAACAGTCATCCTTCTCCTCTCTGGGCCCAGACACAGTGTCATGTTCATGTTGGTGCTATTCAGAGCTCTGCTGCCTTGAATGATACCACAAAATGAAATAAACACATTCAAATGGCTTCCTGTCGCCTCCCATTGGCGACACAGGAGAAAATCTCAGTTTCATTACATAGGAAATTAAAAGGAAGGGTAATTGTAGAGTACAAGGAGGAAAGGTGAGGAAAACTTTCTGCGAGACCACAATCTAACTATATTACATATAATCACTCATTGAAATAGTTTTTTATTTATTTGAATTCTGTTCCTCCAGCCTGGGATTTTTAAAATTCCTGCCATTGATCTAGAAGCTGCTTGAAGCAGTGGGAGAGAGGGTTAGATCTGTGGTATGGAAATACTGGGCAGAAGTTATGAATGAGGCAATCGAAAAAATTAATGGGTAAATCAATGAAGCATTCAATGTGCATCAACATTGACTTAATCAAGCATTCGTCTTTATGGTCTTGTATTATTGATTTTATATCAACGTATCAAGTTGAAATCGAAATGATTTTTGCTTCTGTACATTTTGAGGATTGACTGAAAACCTGTCCCTTGCATTAGAAATAAAATGCAATGCAAAATAAAGAGTTATCTGTTTATTGTGTGTCCCAACACCCTATTGTGTGTACGTGTACCCAAACAGACACATAAACACAGACTCATGTGTTATGTGCATCAACGTGGTACCAACCTGTAATTACAAACGATTGGAAACACACACACACACACACGCACACACACACACACACACACACACACACACACACACACACACACACACACACACACACACACACACACACACACACACACACACACACACACACACACACACACACACACACACACACACACACACACACACACAGGAATTGAAGGTTCTTAGCAGCAGTTTGATGTTGGTAGTTAGGTCCATGGTGTCCTACTCTGTGGGATGTTAATATGCAGGTGTGTTCTTCTGACCCAGACAGACTGTGTACAGGAACAGGATAATAGGCAACTCCAGTGACTATACAAAGTCATTACCAGCATGTTACTGTCCAACTAGGCACTGTTCCTCTCCCTTTGCACACACACACACACACACACACACACACACACACACACACACACACACACACACACACACATATTCCGGAGAGATCCTTGGTTATCACACCCCTGCAGATTGTTCTGAACTACTTATGGAAAACACACATCTCAAGATGTGGCCACTCTTGCCAACAGTGAGCCCAGTGTTAAGAACAGTTGTTGTCGTTGTTGTCAATTGTGTGTTTTTAGCATCTCTAAATTCCCAGCATTGCTAAGGTGCTTTGGAAGAGGATTAACTAATGTTGGCTGGCGTCGATGAGCAAGCCTCGCAGATTTCCTACCAGCAAGAAAAAGACAAAGAAAGAGGGGAAGGAGGAAGAAAATGCGGAAAAGGACAACAGGGAAACGGTCATAACAGCTTGTGTAAACATGATGACTTGAGAGGTAGAAGAGATGACTGGGGGAAGAAAGGAGAGAGGGAAGGAAATAAGGAGAGGAACGCTTTTGGCATTTGAATCCAAGCAATAATTGTCCGAAAGGAGGTGGTTTACACTTTCACACCGATGCTGGAGAGAGGACTGTCTCTCTCCCCTTTTCTGCTCCTCTTTGCTCTACTCCACCCTCTGTTTAGATCTCTCTCTCTCTCCCCCATTCCCAGAAGGTGACAGTTCAGTTCCAAGCTCTTTTGTCTCTCCTCTGTCATGACTTCAAACAGCAGTACTGCTCTGGTCATACTGATGGTGCCTGAAGCGAACTGGCGCTCTGCGTCTCGGGTTTACGTATCTCTGAGTGTCCTTGGTGACACTTTTCCTCTCCTCTCTCTCTCTCTCTCTCTCTCTCTCTGTCTCCCTCTTATTTTCTTTTCTTTCTTACTTCTTCCCTCTCTCTCGCTCTCTCTCTCCCTCACTCTCTCTTCCTTCTCTGTGTGGAGTAGCATCGGCAGAGAGAAGCCGTGAGGAATCTGAACGTTTACTAATTACCAAGTCGTTCAGAAATACCTCAGGGACGTACTCTGATCCTGTCAATCCATTTGGAGTTTTATGTGAATAAAAACCAATTACATGTGAAGTGACTCATATGAATACAGAATATCGTAGATTTTGATAACTTATTAGCCTGGACTGGAGAGAGGCATAAACTCAGTATATCTTGAAGTGCTGTATATTTCCACAACCCTTGATCATGTGACTGTGGTGTCCTATTTCAATAGCAACTTTATTATCCCCAAAGGGCAATTCGTTAGACAAACCACAATAGCATGGCCTACTTCTCATGCCAGCCCCATTCCCATAGAGAGGCCCTCATGGTTGGGCCATGGCAAAACCATAGTTGTGGGTTCTATACTTACCAACAAAACTATGATGATATTAATGTATCATGTTATCAAATAGTTATCAAATATTAGTTGTTAATGATTTTGTTGTTTCCAGTTTTGTAGTTGTTGTCATGGTTGCTGTTGATTTCACTGTAGTAGTAGTTGTTGATGTTGTTGATTTTGGTGATGTCACTGTAGTAGTTGTTGATGTCACTGTAGTAGTAGTTGTTGATGTTGATGTCACTGTAGTAGTAGTTGATGTCACTGTAGTAGTAGTTGTTGATGTTGATTTCACTGCAGTAGTAGTTGATGTCACTGTAGTAGTAGTTGTTGATGTCACTGAAGTAGTAGTTGATGTCACTGTAGTAGTAGTTGATATCACTGTAGTAGTAGTTGTTGATGTTGTTCATGTTGTTCATGTCACTGTAGTAGTAGTTGATGTCACTGTAGTAGTAGTTGATGTTGTTCATGTCACTGTAGTAGTAGTTGTTGATGTTGTTCATGTCACTGTATTAGTAGTAGTAGTTGTTGATGTCCCTGTAGTAGTTGTTGTTGATGTTTATGTCACTGTAGTAGAAGTTGATGTCACTGTAGTAGTAGTTGATGTCACTGGAGTAGTAATAGTTGTTGATGTTGGGTATATCCTCTAGCTCCACAATGAAATAGGGTGCAGGCCAGGCAGCAGGCTGTTAGCCAGCCGGCCAGCTTAGTGGAGTCTGCCACTAGCACAGTCAGTGTAGTCAGCTCAGCTATCCCCATTGAGACCGTGTCTGTGCCTCAACCTGGATTGGGCAAAACTAAACATGGCGGTGTTCGCCTTAGCAATCTCACTAGGATAAAGAACTCCTCCATTCCTGTCATTATTGAAAGAGATCGTGATACCTCACATCTCAAAATTGGGCTACTTAATGTTAGATCCCTTACTTCAAAGGCAATTATAGTCAATTAACTAATCAGTGATCATAATCTTGATGTGATTGGCCTGACTGAAACATGGCTTAAGCCTGATGAATTTAGTGTGTTAAATGAGGCCTCACCTCCTGGTTACACTAGTGACCATATCCCCCGTGCATCCTGCAAAGGCGGAGGTGTTGCTAACATTTACGATAGCAAATTTCAATTTACAAAAAAAAAAACTAAGTTTTCGTCTTTTGAGCTTCTAGGCATGAAATCTATGCAGCCTACTCAATCACTTTTTATTGCTACTGTTAACAGGCCTCCTGGGCCATATACAGCGTTCCTCATTGAGTTCCCTGAATTCCTATCGGACCTTGTAGTCATAGCAAATAATATTGTAATTTTTGGTGACTTTAATATTCACATGGAAAAGTACACAGACCCACTCCAAAAAGCTTTCGGAGCCATCATCGACTCAGTGGGTTTTTGTCCAATATGTCTCTGGACCTACTCACTGTCACAGTCATACTCTGGACCTAGTTTTGTCCCATGGAATAAATGTTGTGGATCTTAATGTTTTTCCTCATAATCCTGGACTATTGGACCACCTTTTCATTACGTTTGCAATTGCAACAAATAATCTGCTCAGACCCCAACCAAGGAGCATCAAAAGTCGTGCTATAAATTCACAGACAACACAAAGATTCCTTGATGCCCTTCCAGACTCCCTCTGCCTCCTGAAGGACGTCAGAGGACAAAAATCAGTTAACCACCTAATTTAACCTTGCGCAATACCCTAGATGCAGTTGCACCCCTAAAAACTAAAAACATTTCTCATAAGAAACTAGCTCCCTGGTATACAGAAAATACCCGAGCTCTGAAGCAAGCTTCCAGAAAATTGGAACGGAAATGGCGCCACACCAAACTGGAAGTCTTCCGACTAGCTTGGAAAGACAGTACCGTGCAGTATCGAAGAGCCCTTACTGCTGCTCGATCATCCTATTTTTCCAACTTAATTGAGGAAAATAAGAAAAATCTGAAATTTCTTTTTGATACTGTCGCAAAGGCTTTCACTTCAGCAGTAATAAATTCATGAACTTCTTTGTGGAAAAGATCATGATTATTAGAAAGCAAATTACGGACTCCTCATTAAATCTGCGTATTCCTTCAAAGCTCAGTTGTCCTGAGTCTGCACAACTTTGCCAGGACCTAGGATCAAGAGAGACTCTCAAGTGTTTTAGTACTATATCTCTTGACACAATGATGAAAATAATCATGGCCTCTAAACCTTCAAGCTGCATACTGGACCCTATTCCAACTAAACTACTGAAAGAGCTGCTTCCTGTGCTTGGCCATCCTATGTTGAACATAATAAACGGCTCTCTATCCACCAGATGTGTACCAAACTCACTAAAAGTGGCAGTAATAAAGCCTCTCTTGAAAAAGCCAAACCTTGACCCAGAAAATATAAAAACTATCGGCCTATATCGAATCTTCCATTCCTCTCAACATTTTTAGAAAAGGCTGTTGCGCAGCAACTCACTGCCTTCTTGAAGACAAACAATGTATACCAAATGTATCATTCTGGGTTTAGACCCCATCATAGCACTGAGACTGCACTTGTGAAGGTGGTAAATTACCTTTTAATGGCACCAGACCGAGGCTCTGCATCTGTCCTCGTGCTCCTAGACCTTAGTGGTGCTTTTGATACCATCGATCACCACATTCTTTTGGAGAGATTGGAAACCCAAATTGGTCTACACGGACAAGTTCTGGCCTGGTTTAGATCTTATCTGTCAGAAAGATAACAGGTTGTCTCTGTGAATGGTTTGTCCTCTGACAAATCAACTGTAAATTTTGGTGTTCCTCAAGGTTCCGCTTTAGGACCACTATTGTTTTCACTATATATTTTACCTCTTGGGGATGTCATTCGAAAACATAATGTTAACTTTCACTGCTATGTGGATGACACACAGCTGTACATTTCAATGAAACATGGTGAAGCCACAAAATTGCCCTCGCTAGAAGCCTGTGTTTCAGACATATGGAAGCGGGTGGCTGCAAACTTTCTACTTTTAAACTCGGACAAAACAGAGATGCTTGTTCTAGGTCCCAAGAAACAAAGAGATCTTCTGTTGAATCTGACAATTACTCTTAATGGTTGTACAGTCGTCTCAAATAAAACTGTGAAGGACCTCGGCGTTACTCTGGATCTGATCTCTCTTTTGACGAACATATCAAGACTGTTTCAAGGACAGATTTTTTTCCATCTACGTAACATTGCAAAAATCAGAAACTTTCTGTCCAAAAATGATGCAGAAAAAATAATCCATGCTTTTGTTACTTCTAGGTTAGACTACTGCAATGCTCTACTTTCCGGCTACCCGGATAAAGCACTAAATATACTTCAGTTAGTGCTAAATACGGCTGCTAGAATCCTGACTAGAACCAATTTTTTAAATCATATTACTCCAGTACGAGCCTCCCTACTCCTGTCAAGGCAAGGTCTGATTTCAATGTTTTACTGCTAACCTACAAAGCATTACATGGGCTTGCTCCTACCTATCTCTCTGATTTGGTCCTGCCGTACATACCTACACGTGCGCTACGGTCACAAGACGCAGGCCTCCTAATTGTCCCTAGAATTTCTAAGCAAACAGCTGGAGGCAGGGATTTCTCCTATAGAGCTCCATTTTTATGGAATGGTCTGTCTACCCATGTGAGAGACGCAAACTCGGTCTCAACCTTTAAGTCTTTACTGAAGACCCATCTCTTCAGTGGATCATATGATTGAGTGCAGTCTGGCCCAGGAGTGTGAAGGTGAACGGAAAAAGGCTCTGGAGCAACGAACCGCCCTTGCTGTCTCTGCCTTGACAGTTACCCTCTTTCCACTGGGATTCTCTGCCTCTAACCGTATTACAGGGGCTGAGTCACTGGTTACTGGTGCTCTTTCATGCCGTCCCTAGGAGGGGTGCGTCACTTGAGTGGGTTGAGTCACTGATGTGATCTACCTGTCTGGGTTGGCGCCCCCCCTTGGGTTGTGCCGTGGCGGAGATCTTTGTGGGCTATACTCGGCCATGTCTCAGGATGGTAAGTTGGTGGTTGAAGATATCCCTCTAGTGGTGTGGGGGCTGTGCTTTGGAAAAGAGGGTGGGATTATATCCTTCCTGTTTGGCTCTGTCTGCGGGTATCATCGGATGGGGACACAGTGTCTCCTGACCCCTCCTGTCTCAGCCTCCAGTATTTATGCTGCAGTAGTTTATGTGTCGGGGGGCTAGAGTCAGTTTGTTATATCTGGAGTACTTCTCCTGTCTTATCCGGTGTCCAGTGTGAATTTAAGTATGCTCTCTCTAATTCTCTCTTTTTCTCTTTCTTTCTCTCTCTCGGAGGACCTGAGCCATAGGACCATGCCTCAGGACTACCTGGCATGATGACTCCTTGCTGTCCCCAGTCCACCTGGCCATGCTGCTGCTCCAGTTTCAACTGTTCTGCCTGCGGCTATGGAATCCTGACCTGTTCACCGGACATGCTACCTGTCCCAGACCTATTATTTGAACATGCTGGTCATTTATGAACATTTGAACATCTTGGCCATGTTCTGCTATAATCTCCACCTGGCACAGCCAGAAGAGGACTGGCCACCCCCCATAGCCTGGTTCCTCTCTAAGTTTCTTCCGAGGTTTTATCCTTTCTAGGGAGTTTTTCCTAGCCAACGTGTTTCAACACCTGCATTACTTGCTGTCTGGGGTTTTAGGCTGGGTTTCTGTACAGCACTTTGAGATATCAGCTGATGTACGAAGGGTTATATAAATACATTTGATTTAATTTGATTTGATTTGATTAGATGTTGATGTTGTTGTGGTCACTGTAGTAGTAGATGTTAATGTTGTTGATGTCAATGTAATGGTAGTTGTTGATGTTGTTGATGTCACTGTAGTAGTAGTTTTTGATGGTGATGTCACTGTAGTAGTAGTTGTTGATGTCACTGTAGTAGCAGTGGTTGATGTTGTTGATGTCACTGTAGTAGTTGTTGTTGATGTTGTTGATGTCACTGTAGTATTATATGTAGATGTTGTTGATGTCACTGTAGTGGTAGTTGTTGATGTTGTTGATGTCAGTGTAGTAGGAGATGTTGATGTTGTTGATGTCACTGTAGTGGTAGTTGTTGATATTTGTTGATGTCACTGAAGTAGTCTTTGATGTTGATGTCACTGTAGTAGTAGTTGTTGATGTCACTGTAGTAGTAGTTGTTGATGTTATTGATGTCACTGTAGTTGTAGTTGTTGATGTTGTTGATGTCACTGTAGTAGTAGTTGTTGATGTTGTTGATGTTGTTGATGTCACTGTAGTAGTAGTTGATGATGTTGTTGAAGTCACTGTAGTAGTAGTAGTAGTAGTAGTAGTTGTTGATGTCACTGTAGTAGTAGTTGTTGATGTCACTGTAGTAGCAGTGGTTGATGTTGTTGATGTCACTGTAGTAGTTGTTGTTGATGTTGTTGATGTCACTGTAGTATTATATGTAGATGTTGTTGATGTCACTGTAGTGGTAGTTGTTGATGTTGTTGATGTCAGTGTAGTAGGAGATGTTGATGTTGTTGATGTCACTGTAGTGGTAGTTGTTGATATTTGTTGATGTCACTGAAGTAGTCTTTGATGTTGATGTCACTGTAGTAGTAGTTGTTGATGTTGATGTCACTGTAGTAGTAGTTGTTGATGTCACTGTAGTAGTAGTTGTTGTTGATGTTACTGTAGTAGTAGTTGTTGATGTCACTGTACTAGTAGTAGTTGATGTTGATGTCACTGTAGTTGTTGATGTTGATGTCACTGTAGTAGTAGTTGTTGTTAATGTTACTGTAGAAGTAGATGTTGATGTCACTGTAGTAGTAGTAGTAGATGTTGATGTTGTTGATGTCACTGCAGTAGTAGTAGATGTCACCCTAGTAGTCCTTGTTGATGTTATTGATTTCACTGTAGTAGTATTTGATGTCACTGTAGTAGTAGTTGATGTCACTGTAGTAGTAGTTGATTTCACTGCAGTAGTAGTTTATGTCACTGTAGTTGTTGATGTCACTGTAGTAGTAGTTGTTGATGTTATTGATGTCACTGTAGTAGTAGTTGTTGATGTCACTGTAGTAGTAGTTGTTGATGTTATTGATGTCACTGTAGTTGTAGTTGTTGATGTTGTTGATGTCACTGTAGTAGTAGTTGTTGATGTTGTTGATGTTGTTGATGTCACTGTAGTAGTAGTTGATGATGTTGTTGAAGTCACTGTAGTAGTAGTAGTTGTAGTAGTTGTTGATGTCACTGTAGTAGTAGTTGTTGATGTTGTTGATGTCACTGTAGTAGTAGTTGTTGATGTTGTTGATGTCACTGTAGTAGTAGTTGTTGATGTTGTTGATGTCACTGTAGTAGTAGTTGTTGATGTTGTTGATGTCACTGTAGTAGTAGTTGTTTATGCTATTGATGTCACTGCAGTAGTAGTTGTTGATGTTGATGTCACTGTAGTAGTAGTTGATGTCACTGTAGTAGTTGTTGATGTCACTGTAGTAGCAGTGGTTGATGTTGTTGATGTCACTGTAGTAGTTGTTGTTGATGTTGTTGATGTCACTGTAGTATTAAATGTAGATGTTGTTGATGTCACTGTAGTGGTAGTTGTTGATGTTGTTGATGTCACTGTAGTAGGAGATGTTGATGTTGTTGATGTCACTGTAGTGGTAGTTGTTGATATTTGTTGATGTCACTGAAGTAGTCTTTGATGTTGATGTCACTGTAGTAATAGTTGTTGATGTTGATGTCACTGTAGTAGTAGTTGTTGATGTCACTGTAGTAGTAGTTGTTGTTGATGTTACTGTAGTAGTAGTTGTTGATGTCACTGTACTAGTAGTAGTTGATGTTGATGTCACTGTAGTTGTTGATGTTGATGTCACTGTAGTAGTAGTTGTTGTTAATGTTACTGTAGAAGTAGATGTTGATGTCACTGTAGTAGTAGTAGTAGATGTTGATGTTGTTGATGTCACTGCAGTAGTAGTAGATGTCACCCTAGTAGTCCTTGTTGATGTTATTGATTTCACTGTAGTAGTATTTGATGTCACTGTAGTAGTAGTTGATGTCACTGTAGTAGTAGTTGATTTCACTGCAGTAGTAGTTTATGTCACTGTAGTTGTTGATGTCACTGTAGTAGTAGTTGATTTCACTGCAGTAGTAGTTTATGTCACTGTAGTTGTTGATGTCACTGTAGTAGTAGTTGTTGATGTTATTGATGTCACTGTAGTAGTAGTTGTTGATGTCACTGTAGTAGTAGTTGTTGATGTTATTGATGTCACTGTAGTTGTAGTTGTTGATGTTGTTGATGTCACTGTAGTAGTAGTTGATGATGTTGTTGAAGTCACTGTAGTAGTAGTAGTAGTAGTAGTAGTTGTTGATGTCACTGTAGTAGTAGTTGTTGATGTTGTTGATGTCACTGTAGTAGTAGTTGTTGATGTTGTTGATGTCACTGTAGTAGTAGTTGTTTATGTTGTTGATGTCACTGTAGTAGTTGTTGATGATGTTGTTGATGTCACTGTAGTAGTAGTAGTAGTAGTTGTTGATGTCACTGTAGTAGTAGTTGTTGATGTTGTTGATGTCACTGTAGTAGTAGTTGTTGATGTCACTGTAGTAGCAGTTGTTGATGTTGCTGATGTCACTATAGTAGTAGTTGTTGATGTTGTTGATGTCACTGTAGTAGTAGTTGATGTCACTGTAGTAAGAGTTGTTAATGTTGCTAATGTCACTATAGTAGTAGTTGTTGATGTTGTTGATGTCACTTTAGTAGTAGTTGTTGATGTTGTTGATGTCACTGTAGTAGTAGTTGATGTCACTGTAGTAAGAGTTGTTGATGTTGCTGATGTCACTATAGTAGTAGTTGTTGATGTTGTTGATGTCACTGTAGTAGTAGTTGTTGTTGATGTCACTGTAGTAGTAGTTGTTGATGTTGTTGATGTCACTGTAGTAGTAGTTCTTGATGTCACTGTAGTAGTAATTGTTGATGTCACTGTACTAGAAGTAGTTGATGTTGATGTCACTGTAGTAGTAGTTGTTGATGTCACTGTAGTAGTAGTTGTTGTTCATGTTACTGTAGTAGTAGATGTTGATGTCACTGTACTAGTAGTAGATGTCACCCTAGTAGTCCTTGTTGATGTTATTGATGTCACTGTAGTAGTTGTTGTTGATGTTGATGTCACTGTAGTAGTATTTGATGTCACTGTAGTAGTAGTTGATGTCACTGTAGTAGTAGTTGATTTCACTGCAGTAGTAGTTTATGTCACTGTAGCAGTAGTTGTTGATGTTATTGATGTCACTGTAGTAGTAGTTGTTGATGTTATTGATGTCACTGTAGTAGTAGTTGTTGATGTCACTGTAGTAGTAGTTGTTGATGTTGATATCACTCTAGTAGTAGTTGTTGATGAGACTGTAGTAGTAGTTGTTGATGTCACCGTAGTAGTAGTTTTTGATGTTGATGTTACTGTAGTAGTAGTTGTTGATGTAGATGTTACTGTAGTAGTAGTTGTTGATGTTACTGTATTAGTTGTTGATGTTGATGTCACTGTAGTAGTAGTTGTTGTTGATGTTACTGTAGTAGTAGTTGTTGATGTTACTGTAGTAGTAGTAGTTGTTGATGTCACTGTAGTAGTATTTGATGTCACTGTAGTAGTAGTTGATGTCACTGTAGTAGTAGTTGATGTAACTGTAGTAAGAGTTGTTAATGTTGCTGATGTCACTATAGCAGTAGTTGTTGATGTTGTTGATGTCACTGTAGTAGTAGTTGTTGATGTTGTTGATGTCACTGTAGTAGTAGTTGTTGATGTTGTTGATGTCACTGTAGTAGTAGTTGTTGATGTTGTTGATGACACTGTAGTAGTAGTTGTTGATGTTGTTGATATCACTGTAGTAATCAAATCAAATCAAATCAAATCAAATTTATTTATATAGCCCTTCGTACATCAGCTGATATCTCAAAGTGCTGTACAGAAACCCAGCCTAAAACCCCAAACAGCAAGCAATGCAGGTGTAGAAGCACGGTGGCTAGGAAAAACTCCCTAGAAAGGCCAATACCTAGGAAGAAACCTAGAGAGGAACCAGGCTATGTGGGGTGGCCAGTCCTCTTCTGGCTGTGCCGGGTGGAGATTATAACAGAACATGGCCAAGATGTTCAAATGTTCATAAATGACCAGCATGGTCGAATAATAATAAGGCAGAACAGTTGAAACTGGAGCAGCAGCACAGTCAGGTGGAAGTTGAAACTGGAGCAGCAGCATGGCCAGGTGGACTGGGGACAGCAAGGAGTCATCATGTCAGGTAGTCCTGGGGCATGGTCCTAGGGCTCAGGTCCTCCGAGAGAGAGAAAGAAAGAGAGAAGGAGAGAATTAGAGAACGCACACTTAGATTCACACAGGACACCGAATAGGACAGGAGAAGTACTCCAGATATAACAAACTGACCCCAGCCCCCCGACACATAAACTACTGCAGCATAAATACTGGAGGCTGAGACAGGAGGGGTCAGGAGACACTGTGGCCCCATCCGAGGACACCCCCGGACAGGGCCAAACAGGAAGGATATAACCCCACCCACTTTGCCAAAGCACAGCCCCCACACCACTAGAGGGATATCTTCAACCACCAACTTACCATCCTGAGACAAGGCTGAGTATAGCCCACAAAGATCTCCGCCACGGCACAACCCAAGGGGGGGGGCGCCAACCCAGACAGGATGACCACAACAGTGAATCAACCCACTCAGGTGACGCACCCCCTCCAGGGACGGCATGAGAGAGCCCCAGCAAGCCAGTGACTCAGCCCCTGTAATAGGGTTAGAGGCAGAGAATCCCAGTGGAAAGAGGGGAACCGGCCAGGCAGAGACAGCAAGGGCGGTTCGTTGCTCCAGAGCCTTTCCGTTCACCTTCCCACTCCTGGGCCAGACTACACTCAATCATATGACCCACTGAAGAGATGAGTCTTCAGTAAAGACTTAAAGGTTGAGACCGAGTTTGCGTCTCTGACATGGGTAGGCAGACCGTTCCATAAAAATGGAGCTCTATAGGAGAAAGCCCTGCCTCCAGCTGTTTGCTTAGAAATTCTAGGGACAATTAGGAGGCCTGCGTCTTGTGACCGTAGCGTACGTGTAGGTATGTACGGCAGGACCAAATCAGAGAGATAGGTAGGAGCAAGCCCATGTAATGCTTTGTAGGTTAGCAGTAAAACCTTGAAATCAGCCCTTGCTTTGACAGGAAGCCAGTGTAGAGAGGCTAGCACTGGAGTAATATGATCAAATTTTTTGGTTCTAGTCAGGATTCTAGCAGCCGTATTTAGCACTAACTGAAGTTTATTTAGTGCTTTATCCGGGTAGCCGGAAAATAGAGCTTTGCAGTAGTCTAACCTAGAAGTGACAAAAGCATGGATTAATTTTTCTGCATCATTTTTGGACAGAAAGTTTCTGATTTTTGCAATGTTACGTAGATGGAAAAAAGCTGTCCTTGAAATGGTCTTGATATGTTCTTCAAAAGAGAGATCACGGTCCAGAGTAACGCCGAGGTCCTTCACAGTTTTATTTGAGACGACTGTACAACCATTAAGATTAATTGTCAGATTCAACAGAAGATCTCTTTGTTTCTTGGGACCTAGAACAAGCATCTCTGTTTTGTCCGAGTTTAATAGTAGAAAGTTTGCAGCCATCCACTTCCTTATTTTGGGGCTTCACCATGTTTCATTGAAATGTACAGCTGTGTGTCATCCGCATAGCAGTGAAAGTTTACATGATGTTTTCGAATAACATCCCCAAGAGGTAAAATATATAGTGAAAACAATAGTGGTCCTAAAACGGAACCTTGAGGAACACCGAAATTTACAGTTGATTTGTCAGAGGACAAATCATTCACAGAGACAAACTGATATCTTTCCGACAGATAAGATCTAAACCAGGCCAGAACATGTCCGTGTAGACCAATTTGGGTTTCCAATCTCTCCAAAAGAATGTGGTGATCGATGGTATCAAAAGCAGCACTAAGGTCTAGGAGCACGAGGACAGATGCAGAGCCTCGGTCCGATGCCATTAAAATGTCATTTACCACCTTCACAAGTGCCGTCTCAGTGCTATGATGGGGTCTAAAACCAGACTGAAGCATTTCGTATACATTGTTTGTCTTCAGGAAGGCAGTGAGTTGCTGCGCAACAGCCTTCTCAAAATTTTTTGAGAGGAATGGAAGATTCGATATAGGCCGATAGTTTTTTATATTTTCTGGGTCAAGGTTTGGCTTTTTCAAGAGAGGCTTTATTACTGCCACTTTTAGTGAGTTTGGTACACATCCGGTGGATAGAGAGCCGTTTATTATGTTCAACATAGGAGGGCCAAGCACAGGAAGCAGCTCTTTCAGTAGTTTAGTTGGAATAGGGTCCAGTATGCAGCCTGAAGCTTTAGAGGCCATGATTATTTTCATCATTGTGTCAAGTGATATAGTACTAAAACACTTGAGCGTCTCTCTTGATCCTAGGTCCTGGAAGAGTTGTGCAGATTCAGGACAACTGAGGTTTGGAGGAATACGCAGGTTTAAAGAGGAGTCCGTAATTTGCTTTCTAATAATCATAATCTTTTCCTCAAAGAAGTTCATGAATTTATCACTGCTAAAGTGAAAGTCATCCTCTCTTGGGGAATGCTGCTTTTTAGTTAGCTTTGCGACAGTATTAAAAAGGAATTTCGGATTGTTCTTATTTTCCTCAATTAAGTTAGAAAAATAGGATGATCGAGCAGCAGTAAGGGCTCTACGGTACTGCACGGTACCGTCCTTCCAAGCTAGTCGGAAGACTTCCAGTTTGGTGTGGCGCCATTTCCGTTCCAATTTTCTGGAAGCTTGCTTCAGAGCTCGGGTATTTTCTGTGTACCAGGGAGCTAGTTTCTTATGAGACATTTTTTTAGTTTTTAGGGGTGCAACTGCATCTAGGGTATTGCGCAAGGTTAAATTGAGATCCTCAGTTAGGTGGTTAACTGATTTTTGTCCTCTGGCGTCCTTGGGTAGGCAGAGGGAGTCTGGAAGGGCATCAAGGAATCTTTGTGTTGTCTGTGAATTTATAGCACGACTTTTGATGTTCCTTGGTTGGGGTCTAAGCAGATTATTTGTTGCAATTGCAAACATAATAAAATGGTGGTCCGATAGTCCAGGATTATGAGGAAAAACATTAAGATCCACCACATTTATTCCATGGGACAAAACTAGGTCCAGCGTATGACTGTGACAGTGAGTGGGTCCAGAGACATGTTGGACAAAACCCACTGAGTCGATGATGGCTCCGAAAGCCTTTTGGAGTGTGTCTGTGGACTTTTCCATGTGAATATTAAAGTCACCAAAGATTAGAATATTATCTGCTATGACTACAAGGTCCGATAGGAATTCAGGGAACTCAGTGAGAAACGCTGTATATGGCCCAGGAGGCCTGTAAACAGTAGCTATAAAAAGTGATTGAGTAGGCTGCATAGATTTCATGACTAGAAGCTCAAAAGACAAAAATGTCATTTTTTTTTTTGTAAATTGAAATTTGCTATCGTAAATGTTAGCAACACCTCCACCTTTGCGGGATGCACGGGGGATATGGTCACTAGTGTAGCCAGGAGGTGAGGCCTCATTTAAAACAGTAAATTCATCAGGCTTAAGCCATGTTTCAGTCAGGCCAATCACATCAAGATTATGATCAGTGATTAGTTCATTGACTATAATTGCCTTTGAAGTAAGGGATCTAACATTAAGTAGCCCTATTTTGAGATGTGAGGTATCATGATCTCTTTCAGTAATGACAGGAATGGAGGTGGTCTTTATCCTAGTGAGATTGCTAAGGCGAACACCGCCATGTTTAGTTTTGCCCAACCTAGGTCGAGGCACAGACACGGTCTCAATGGTGATAGCTGAGCTGACTACACTGACTGTGCTAATGGCAGACTCCACTATGCTGGCAGGCTGGCTAACAGCCTGCTGCCTGGCCTGCACCCTATTTCATTGTATTTCATTGGAGCTAGAGGAGTTAGAGCCCTGTCTATGTTGGTAGATAAGATGAGAGCACCCCTCCAGCTAGGATGGAGTCCGTCACTCCTCAGCAGGTCAGGCTTGGTCCTGTTTGTGGGTGAGTCCCAGAAAGAGGGCCAATTATCTACAAATTCTAACTTTTGGGAGGGGCAGAAAACAGTTTTCAACCAGCGATTGAGTTGTGAGACTCTGCTGTAGAGCTCATCACTCCCCCTAACTGGGAGGGGGCCAGAGACAATTACTCGATGCCGACACATCTTTCTAGCTGATATGCACGCAGAAGCTATGTTGCGCTTGGTGATTTCTGACTGTTTCATCCTAACATCGTTGGTGCCGACGTGGATAACAATATCTCTATACTCTCTACACTCGCCAGTTTTAGCTTTAGCCAGCACCATCTTCAGATTAGCCTTAACGTCGGTAGCCCTGCCCCCGGGTAAACAGTGTATGATCGCTGGATGATTCGCTTTAAGTCTAATACTGCGGGTAATGGAGTCGCCAATGACTAGAGTTTTCAATTTGTCAGAGCTAATGGTGGGAAGCTTCGGCGTCTCAGACCCCGTAACGGGAGGAGTAGAGACCAGAGAAGAATCGGCCTCTGACTCCGACCCGCTGCTTAATGGGGAAAACCGGTTGAAAGTTTCTGTCGCTGAATGAGCGACACCGGTTGAGCGTTCCTACAGCATTTCCTTCCAGAAACCGTGAGAAAGTTGTCCGGCTGCGGGGACTGTGCCAGGGGATTTACACTACTATCTGTACTTACTGGTGCCACAGACGCTGTTTCATCCTTTCCTACACTGAAATTACCCTTGCCTAACGATTGCGTCTGAAGCTGGGCTTGCAGCACAGCTATCCTCGCCGTAAGGCGAGTACAGCGGCTGCAATTAGAAGGCATCATGTTTATGTTACTACTTAGCTTCGGCTGTTGGAGGTCCTGACGAATCGTGTCCAGATAAAGCGTCCGGAGTGAAAAAGTTGAGGAAAAAATAAATAAATATATGAACGGTAATTAAAAAGTGAAAACCGTAAAGTTGTCAGGTAGCAAAACAGGTTGGCAACAAAACGCACAGCAACTCGAAAACAAGCCTGCAAGTTGTGACCGGAAATGACGTCAGACCAAATGATCAACTAGTAGTAGTTGATGATGTTGTTGATGTCACTGTAGTAGTAGTAGTAGGTGTTGATGTCACTGTAGTAGTAGTTGTTGATGTTGTTGATTCCACTGTAGTAGTAGTTGTTGATGTCACTGTAGTAGTAGTTGTTGTTCATGTTACTGTAGTAGTAGATGTTGATGTCACTGTACTAGTAGTTGATGTCACCCTAGTAGTCCTTGTTGATGTTATTAATGTCACTGTACTAGTAGTAGTTGATGTTGATGTCACTGTAGTAGTAGTTGTTGATGTCACTGTAGTAGTTGTTGTTCATGTTACTGTAGCAGTAGATGTTGATGTCACTGTACTAGTAGTTGATGTCACCCTAGTAGTCCTTGTTGATGATATTAATGTCGCTGTAGTAGTTGTTGTTGATGTTTATGTCACTGTAGTAGTAGTTGATGTAACTATAGAAATAGTTGTTGATGTTGTTGATGTCACTGTAGTAGTAGTTGTTGATGTTGTTGATGTCACTGTAGTAGTAGTTGTTGATGTTGTTGATGTCACTGTAGTAGTAGTTGTTGATGTTATTGATGTCACTGTAGTAGTAGTAGTTGATGTTGATGTCACTGTAGTAGTAGTTGTTGATGTCACTGTAGTTGCAGTTGTTGATGTTGCTGATGTCACTATAGTAGTAGTTGTTGATGTTGTTGATGTCACTGTAGTAGTAGTTGTTGATGTTGTTGATGTAACTGTAGTAGTAGTTGTTGATGTTGTTGATGTCACTGTAGTAGTAGTTGTTGATGTTGTTGATGTCACTGTAGTAGTAGTTGATGATGTTGTTGATGTCACTGTAGTAGTAGTAGTAGTTGTTGATGTCACTGTAGTAGTAGTTGTTGATGTTGTTGACGTCACTGTAGTAGTAGTTGTTGATGTCACTGTAGTAGTAGTTGTTGATGTTGTTGATGTCACTGTAGTAGTAGTTGTTGATGTTGTTGATGTCACTGTAGTAGTAGTTGATGTCACTGATGTCACTATAGTAGTAGTTGTTGATTTTGTTGATGTCACTGTAGTAGTACTTGTTGATGTTGTGTTTGTCACTGTAGTATTAGTTGTTGATGTTGTTGATGTCACTGTAGCAGTAGTTGTTGAAGTTGTTGATGTCACTGTAGTAGTAGTTGTTGATGTTGTTGATGTCACTGTAGTAGTAGTTGTTGATGTTGTTGATGTCACTGTAGTAGTAGTTGTTGATGTTGTTGATGTCACTGTAGTAGTAGTTGATGATGTTATTGATGTCACTGTAGTAGTAGTTGTTGTTGATGTTACTGTAGAAGTAGATGTTGATGTCACTGTAGTAGTAGTAGTAGATGTTGATGTTGTTGATGTCACTGCAGTAGTAGTAGATGTCACCCTAGTAGTCCTTGTTGATGTTATTGATGTCACTGTAGTAGTATTTGATGTCACTGTAGTAGTAGTTGATGTCACTGTAGTAGTAGTTGATTTCACTGCAGTTGTAGTTTATGTCACTGTAGTAGTAGTTGTTGATGTCACTGTAGTAGTAGTTGTTGATGTTATTGATGTCACTGTAGTAGTAGTTGTTGTTGATGTTAATGTAGTAGTATATGTTGATGTCACTGTAGTAGTAGTAGTAGATGTTGATGTTGTTGATGTCACTGTAGTAGTAGTTGTTGATGTCACTGTAGTAGCAGTTGTTGATGTTGCTGATGTCACTATAGTAGTAGTTGTTGATGTTATTGATGTCACTGTAGTAGTAGTTGTTGTTGATGTTAATGTAGTAGTAGATGTTGATGTCACTGTAGTAGTAGTAGTAGATGTTGATGTTGTTGATGTAACTGTAGTAGTAGTTGTTGATGTTGTTGATGTCACTGTAGTAGTAGTTGTTGATGTTGTTGATGTCACTGTAGTAGTAGTTGATGATGTTGTTGATGTCACTGTAGTAGTAGTTGTTGTTGATGTTACTGTAGAAGTAGATGTTGATGTCACTGTAGTAGTAGTAGTAGATGTTGATGTTGTTGATGTCACTGCAGTAGTAGTAGATGTCACCCTAGTAGTCCTTGTTGATGTTATTGATGTCACTGTAGTAGTATTTGATGTCACTGTAGTAGTAGTTGATGTCACTGTAGTAGTAGTTGATTTCACTGCAGTAGTAGTTTATGTCACTGTAGTAGTAGTTGTTGATGTCACTGTAGTAGTAGTTGTTGATGTTATTGATGTCACTGTAGTAGTAGTTGTTGTTGATGTTAATGTAGTAGTATATGTTGATGTCACTGTAGTAGTAGTAGTAGATGTTGATGTTGTTGATGTCACTGTAGTAGTAGTTGTTGATGTCACTGTAGTAGCAGTTGTTGATGTTGCTGATGTCACTATAGTAGTAGTTGTTGATGTTATTGATGTCACTGTAGTAGTAGTTGTTGTTGATGTTAATGTAGTAGTAGATGTTGATGTCACTGTAGTAGTAGTAGTAGATGTTGATGTTGTTAATGTCACTGCAGTAGTAGTAGATGTCACCCTAGTAGTCCTTGTTGATGTTATTGATGTCACTGTGGTAGTATTTGATGTCACTGTAGTAGTAGTTGATGTCACTGTAGTAGTAGTTGATGTTACTGTAGTAGTAGTTGTTGATGTTATTGATGTCACTGTAGTAGTAGTTGTTGTTGATGTTACTGTAGTAGTAGTTGTTGATGTCACTGTAGTAGCAGTTGTTGATGTTGCTGATGTCACTATAGTAGTAGTTGTTGATGTTGTTGATGTCACTGTAGTAGTAGTTGATGTAACTATAGAAATAGTTGTTGATGTTGTTGATGTAACTGTAGTAGTAGTTGTTGATGTTGTTGATGTCACTGTAGTAGTAGTTGTTGATGTTGTTGATGTCACTGTAGTAGTAGTTGTTGATGTTGTTGATGTCACTGTAGTAGTAGTTGTTGATGTTATTGATGTCACTGTAGTAGTAGTAGTTGATGTTGATGTCACTGTAGTAGTAGTTGTTGATGTCACTGTAGTTGCAGTTGTTGATGTTGCTGATGTCACTATAGTAGTAGTTGTTGATGTTGTTGATGTCACTGTAGTAGTAGTTGTTGATGTTGTTGATGTAACTGTAGTAGTAGTTGTTGATGTTGTTGATGTCACTGTAGTAGTAGTTGTTGATGTTGTTGATGTCACTGTAGTAGTAGTTGATGATGTTGTTGATGTCACTGTAGTAGTAGTAGTAGTTGTTGATGTCACTGTAGTAGTAGTTGTTGATGTCACTGTAGTAGTAGTTGTTGATGTTGTTGACGTCACTGTAGTAGTAGTTGTTGATGTCACTGTAGTAGTAGTTGTTGATGTTGTTGATGTCACTGTAGTAGTAGTTGTTGATGTTGTTGATGTCACTGTAGTAGTAGTTGATGTCACTGATGTCACTATAGTAGTAGTTGTTGATTTTGTTGATGTCACTGTAGTAGTACTTGTTGATGTTGTGTTTGTCACTGTAGTATTAGTTGTTGATGTTGTTGATGTCACTGTAGCAGTAGTTGTTGAAGTTGTTGATGTCACTGTAGTAGTAGTTGTTGATGTTGTTGATGTCACTGTAGTAGTAGTTGTTGATGTTGTTGATGTCACTGTAGTAGTAGTTGTTGATGTTGTTGATGTCACTGTAGTAGTAGTTGATGATGTTATTGATGTCACTGTAGTAGTAGTTGTTGTTGATGTTACTGTAGAAGTAGATGTTGATGTCACTGTAGTATTAGTAGTAGATGTTGTTGATGTCACTGCAGTAGTAGTAGATGTCACCCTAGTAGTCCTTGTTGATGTTATTGATGTCACTGTAGTAGTATTTGATGTCACTGTAGTAGTAGTTGATGTCACTGTAGTAGTAGTTGATTTCACTGCAGTTGTAGTTTATGTCACTGTAGTAGTAGTTGTTGATGTCACTGTAGTAGTAGTTGTTGATGTTATTGATGTCACTGTAGTAGTAGTTGTTGTTGATGTTAATGTAGTAGTATATGTTGATGTCACTGTAGTAGTAGTAGTAGATGTTGATGTTGTTGATGTCACTGTAGTAGTAGTTGTTGATGTCACTGTAGTAGCAGTTGTTGATGTTGCTGATGTCACTATAGTAGTAGTTGTTGATGTTATTGATGTCACTGTAGTAGTAGTTGTTGTTGATGTTAATGTAGTAGTAGATGTTGATGTCACTGTAGTAGTAGTAGTAGATGTTGATGTTGTTGATGTCACTGCAGTATTTGTAGATGTCACCCTAGTAGTCCTTGTTGATGTTATTGATGTCACTGTGGTAGTATTTGATGTCACTGTAGTAGTAGTTGATGTCACTGTAGTAGTAGTTGATGTCACTGTAGTAGTAGTTGTTGATGTTATTGATGTCACTGTTGTAGTAGTTGTTGTTGATGTTACTGTAGTAGTAGTTGTTGATGTCACTGTAGTAGCAGTTGTTGATGTTGCTGATGTCACTATAGTAGTAGTTGTTGATGTTGTTGATGTCACTGTAGTAGTAGTTGATGTCACTGTAGTAAGAGTTGTTAATGTTGCTGATGTCACTATAGAAATAGTTGTTGATGTTGTTGATGTAACTGTAGTAGTAGTTGTTGATGTTGTTGATGTCACTGTAGTAGTAGTTGTTGATGTTGTTGATGTCACTGTAGTAGTAGTTGTTGATGTTGTTGATGTCACTGTAGTAGTAGTTGTTGATGTTATTGATGTCACTGTAGTAGTAGTAGTTGATGTTGATGTCACTGTAGTAGTAGTTGTTGATGTCACTGTAGTAGCAGTTGTTGATGTTGCTGATGTCACTATAGTAGTAGTTGTTGATGTTGTTGATGTCACTGTAGTAGTAGTTGATGTCACTGTAGTAAGAGTTGTTAATGTTGCTGATGTCACTATAGTAGTAGTTGTTGATGTTGTTGATGTAACTGTAGTAGTAGTTGTTGATGTTGTTGATGTCACTGTAGTAGTAGTTGTTGATGTTGTTGATGTCACTGTAGTAGTAGTTGTTGATGTTGTTGATGTCACTGTAGTAGTAGTTGATGATGTTGTTGATGTCACTGTAGTAGTAGTAGTAGTTGTTGATGTCACTGTAGTAGTAGTTGTTGATGTTGTTGATGTCACTGTAGTAGTAGTTGTTGTTGATGTTAATGTAGTAGTAGATGTTGATGTCACTGTAGTAGTAGTAGTAGATGTTGATGTTGTTGATGTCACTGTAGTAGTAGTTGTTGATGTTGTTGATGTCACTGTAGTAGTAGTTGATGATGTTATTGATGTCACTGTAGTAGTAGTTGTTGTTGATGTTACTGTAGAAGTAGATGTTGATGTCACTGTAGTAGTAGTAGTAGATGTTGATTTTGTTGATGTCACTGCAGTAGTAGTAGATGTCACCCTAGTAGTCCTTGTTGATGTTATTGATGTCACTGTGGTAGTATTTGATGTCACTGTAGTAGTAGTTGATGTCACTGTAGTAGTAGTTGATGTCACTGTAGTAGTAGTTGTTGATGTTATTGATGTCACTGTAGTAGTAGTTGTTGTTGATGTTACTGTAGTAGTAGTTGTTGATGTCACTGTAGTAGCAGTTGTTGATGTTGCTGATGTCACTATAGTAGTAGTTGTTGATGTTGTTGATGTCACTGTAGTAGTAGTTGATGTCACTGTAGTAAGAGTTGTTAATGCTGTTGATGTCACTGTAGTAGTAGTTGTTGATGTTGTTGATGTAACTGTAGTAGTAGTTGTTGATGTTGTTGATGTCACTGTAGTAGTAGTTGTTGATGTTGTTGATGTCACTGTAGTAGTAGTTGTTGATGTTGTTGATGTCACTGTAGTAGTAGTTGATGATGTTGTTGATGTCACTGTAGTAGTAGTAGTAGTTGTTGATGTCACTGTAGTAGTAGTTGTTGATGTTGTTGATGTCACTGTAGTAGTAGTTGTTGATGTCACTGTAGTAGCAGTTGTTGATGTTGCTGATGTCACTATAGTAGTAGTTGTTGATGTTGTTGATGTCACTGTAGTAAGAGTTGTTAATGTTGCTGATGTCACTATAGTAGTAGTTGTTGATGTTGTTGATGTCACTGTAGTAGTAGTTGTTGATGTTGTTGATGTCACTGTAGTAGTAGTTGATGTCACTGTAGTAAGAGTTGTTGATGTTGCTGATGTCACTATAGTAGTAGTTGTTGATTTTGTTGATGTCACTGTAGTAGTACTTGTTGATGTTGTGTATGTCACTGTAGTAGTAGTTGTTGATGTTGTTGATGTCACTGTAGTAGTAGTTGTTGATGTTGTTGATGTCACTGTAGTAGTAGTTGTTGATGTTGTTGATGTCACTGTAGTAGTAGTTGTTGATGTTGTTGATGTCACTGTAGTAGTAGTTGTTGATGTTGTTGATGTCACTGTAGTAGTAGTTGATGATGTTGTTGATGTAACTGTAGTAGTAGTTGTTGATGTTGTTGATGTCACTGTAGTAGTAGTTGTTGATGTTGTTGATGTCACTGTAGTAGTAGTTGTTGATGTTGTTGATGTCACTGTAGTAGTAGTTGTTGATGTTATTGATGTCACTGTAGTAGTAGTAGTTGATGTTGATGTCACTGTAGTAGTAGTTGTTGATGTCACTGTAGTAGCAGTTGTTGATGTTGCTGATGTCACTATAGTAGTAGTTGTTGATGTTGTTGATGTCACTGTAGTAGTAGTTGATGTCACTGTAGTAAGAGTTGTTAATGTTGCTGATGTCACTATAGTAGTAGTTGTTGATGTTGTTGATGTAACTGTAGTAGTAGTTGTTGATGTTGTTGATGTCACTGTAGTAGTAGTTGTTGATGTTGTTGATGTCACTGTAGTAGTAGTTGTTGATGTTGTTGATGTCACTGTAGTAGTAGTTGATGATGTTGTTGATGTCACTGTAGTAGTAGTAGTAGTTGTTGATGTCACTGTAGTAGTAGTTGTTGATGTTGTTGATGTCACTGTAGTAGTAGTTGTTGTTGATGTTAATGTAGTAGTAGATGTTGATGTCACTGTAGTAGTAGTAGTAGATGTTGATGTTGTTGATGTCACTGTAGTAGTAGTTGTTGATGTTGTTGATGTCACTGTAGTAGTAGTTGATGATGTTATTGATGTCACTGTAGTAGTAGTTGTTGTTGATGTTACTGTAGAAGTAGATGTTGATGTCACTGTAGTAGTAGTAGTAGATGTTGATTTTGTTGATGTCACTGCAGTAGTAGTAGATGTCACCCTAGTAGTCCTTGTTGATGTTATTGATGTCACTGTGGTAGTATTTGATGTCACTGTAGTAGTAGTTGATGTCACTGTAGTAGTAGTTGATGTCACTGTAGTAGTAGTTGTTGATGTTATTGATGTCACTGTAGTAGTAGTTGTTGTTGATGTTACTGTAGTAGTAGTTGTTGATGTCACTGTAGTAGCAGTTGTTGATGTTGCTGATGTCACTATAGTAGTAGTTGTTGATGTTGTTGATGTCACTGTAGTAGTAGTTGATGTCACTGTAGTAAGAGTTGTTAATGCTGTTGATGTCACTGTAGTAGTAGTTGTTGATGTTGTTGATGTAACTGTAGTAGTAGTTGTTGATGTTGTTGATGTCACTGTAGTAGTAGTTGTTGATGTTGTTGATGTCACTGTAGTAGTAGTTGTTGATGTTGTTGATGTCACTGTAGTAGTAGTTGATGATGTTGTTGATGTCACTGTAGTAGTAGTAGTAGTTGTTGATGTCACTGTAGTAGTAGTTGTTGATGTTGTTGATGTCACTGTAGTAGTAGTTGTTGATGTCACTGTAGTAGCAGTTGTTGATGTTGCTGATGTCACTATAGTAGTAGTTGTTGATGTTGTTGATGTCACTGTAGTAAGAGTTGTTAATGTTGCTGATGTCACTATAGTAGTAGTTGTTGATGTTGTTGATGTCACTGTAGTAGTAGTTGTTGATGTTGTTGATGTCACTGTAGTAGTAGTTGATGTCACTGTAGTAAGAGTTGTTGATGTTGCTGATGTCACTATAGTAGTAGTTGTTGATTTTGTTGATGTCACTGTAGTAGTACTTGTTGATGTTGTGTATGTCACTGTAGTAGTAGTTGTTGATGTTGTTGATGTCACTGTAGTAGTAGTTGTTGATGTTGTTGATGTCACTGTAGTAGTAGTTGTTGATGTTGTTGATGTCACTGTAGTAGTAGTTGTTGATGTTGTTGATGTCACTGTAGTAGTAGTTGTTGATGTTGTTGATGTCACTGTAGTAGTAGTTGATGATGTTATTGATGTCACTGTAGTAGTAGTTGTTGTTGATGTTACTGTAGAAGTAGATGTTGATGTCACTGTAGTATTAGTAGTAGATGTTGTTGATGTCACTGCAGTAGTAGTAGATGTCACCCTAGTAGTCCTTGTTGATGTTATTGATGTCACTGTAGTAGTATTTGATGTCACTGTAGTAGTAGTTGATGTCACTGTAGTAGTAGTTGATGTCACTGTAGTAGTAGTTGATTTCACTGCAGTAGTAGTTTATGTCACTGTAGTAGTAGTTGTTGATGTCACTGTAGTAGTAGTTGTTGATGTTATTGATGTCACTGTAGTAGTAGTTGTTGTTGATGTTAATGTAGTAGTAGATGTTGATGTCACTGTAGTAGTAGTAGTAGATGTTGATGTTGTTGATGTCACTGCAGTAGTAGTAGATGTCACCCTAGTAGTCCTTGTTGATGTTATTGATGTCACTGTGGTAGTATTTGATGTCACTGTAGTAGTAGTTGATGTCACTGTAGTAGTAGTTGTTGATGTTATTGATGTCACTGTAGTAGTAGTTGTTGTTGATGTTACTGTAGTAGTAGTTGTTGATGTCACTGTAGTAGCAGTTGTTGATGTTGCTGATGTCACTATAGTAGTAGTTGTTGATGTTGCTGATGTCACTATAGTAGTAGTTGTTGATGTTGTTGATGTCACTGTAGTAGTAGTTGATGTCACTGTAGTAAGAGTTGTTAATGTTGCTGATGTCACTATAGTAGTAGTTGTTGATGTTGTTGATGTAACTGTAGTAGTAGTTGTTGATGTTGTTGATGTCACTGTAGTAGTAGTTGTTGATGTTGTTGATGTCACTGTAGTAGTAGTTCTTGATGTTGTTGATGTCACTGTAGTAGTAGTTGATGATGTTGTTGATGTCACTGTAGTAGTAGTAGTAGTTGTTGATGTCACTGTAGTAGTAGTTGTTGATGTTGTTGATGTCACTGTAGTAGTAGTTGTTGATGTCACTGTAGTAGCAGTTGTTGATGTTGCTGATGTCACTATAGTAGTAGTTGTTGATGTTGTTGATGTCACTGTAGTAGTAGTTGATGTCACTGTAGTAAGAGTTGTTAATGTTGCTGATGTCACTATAGTAGTAGTTGTTGATGTTGTTGATGTAACTGTAGTAGTAGTTGTTGATGTTGTTGATGTCACTGTAGTAGTAGTTGTTGATGTTGTTGATGTCACTGTAGTAGTAGTTGTTGATGTTGTTGATGTCACTGTAGTAGTAGTTGATGATGTTGTTGATGTCACTGTAGTAGTAGTAGTAGTTGTTGATGTCACTGTAGTAGTAGTTGTTGATGTTGTTGATGTCACTGTAGTAGTAGTTGTTGTTGATGTTAATGTAGTAGTAGATGTTGATGTCACTGTAGTAGTAGTAGTAGATGTTGATGTTGTTGATGTCACTGCAGTAGTAGTAGATGTCACCCTAGTAGTCCTTGTTGATGTTATTGATGTCACTGTAGTAGTTGTTGTTGATGTTGATGTCACTGTAGTAGTATTTGATGTCACTGTAGTAGTAGTTGATGTCACTGTAGTAGTAGTTGATTTCACTGCAGTAGTAGTTTATGTCACTGTAGTAGTAGTAGTTGATGTTGATGTCACTGTAGTAGTAGTTGTTGATGTCACTGTAGTAGCAGTTGTTGATGTTGCTGATGTCACTATAGTAGTAGTTGTTGATGTTGTTGATGTCACTGTAGTAGTAGTTGATGATGTTGTTGATGTCACTGTAGTAGTAGTAGTAGTTGTTGATGTCACTGTAGTAGTAGTTGTTGATGTTGTTGATGTCACTGTAGTAGTAGTTGTTGATGTCACTGTAGTAGTAGTTGTTGATGTTGTTGATGTCACTGTAGTAGTAGTTGTTGATGTTGTTGATGTCACTGTAGTAGTAGTTGATGTCACTGTAGTAAGAGTTGTTGATGTTGTGTTTGTCACTGTAGTAGTAGTTGTTGATGTTGTTGATGTCACTGTAGCAGTAGTTGTTGATGTTGTTGATGTCACTGTAGTAGTAGTTATTGATGTTGTTGATGTCACTGTAGTAGTAGTTGTTGATGTTGTTGATGTCACTGTAGTAGTAGTTGTTGATGTTGTTGATGTCACTGTAGTAGTAGTTGATGATGTTGTTGATGTCACTGTAGTAGTAGTAGTAGTTGTTGATGTCACTGTAGTAGTAGTTGTTGATGTTGTTGATGTCACTGTAGTAGTAGTTGTTGATGTCACTGTAGTAGTAGTTGTTGATGTTGTTGATGTCACTGTAGTAGTAGTTGTTGATGTTGTTGATGTCACTGTAGTAGTAGTTGATGTCACTGTAGTAAGAGTTGTTGATGTTGTGTTTGTCACTGTAGTAGTAGTTGTTGATGTTGTTGATGTCACTGTAGCAGTAGTTGTTGATGTCACTGTAGTAGTAGTTGTTGATGTTGTTGATGTCACTGTAGTAGTAGTTGTTGATGTTGTTGATGTCACTGTAGTAGTAGTTGTTGATGTTGTTGATGTCACTGTAGTAGTAGTTGATGATGTTATTGATGTCACTGTAGTAGTAGTTGTTGTTGATGTTACTGTAGAAGTAGATGTTGATGTCACTGTAGTAGTAGTAGTAGATGTTGATGTTGTTGATGTCACTGCAGTAGTAGTAGATGTCACCCTAGTAGTCCTTGTTGATGTTATTGATGTCACTGTAGTAGTATTTGATGTCACTGTAGTAGTAGTTGATGTCACTGTAGTAGTAGTTGATGTCACTGTAGTAGTAGTTGATTTCACTGCAGTAGTAGTTTATGTCACTGTAGTAGTAGTTGTTGATGTCACTGTAGTAGTAGTTGTTGATGTTATTGATGTCACTGTAGTAGTAGTTGTTGTTGATGTTAATGTAGTAGTATATGTTGATGTCACTGTAGTAGTAGTAGTAGATGTTGATGTTGTTGATGTCACTGTAGTAGTAGTTGTTGATGTCACTGTAGTAGCAGTTGTTGATGTTGCTGATGTCACTATAGTAGTAGTTGTTGATGTTATTGATGTCACTGTAGTAGTAGTTGTTGTTGATGTTAATGTAGTAGTAGATGTTGATGTCACTGTAGTAGTAGTAGTAGATGTTGATGTTGTTAATGTCACTGCAGTAGTAGTAGATGTCACCCTAGTAGTCCTTGTTGATGTTATTGATGTCACTGTGGTAGTATTTGATGTCACTGTAGTAGTAGTTGATGTCACTGTAGTAGTAGTTGATGTTACTGTAGTAGTAGTTGTTGATGTTATTGATGTCACTGTAGTAGTAGTTGTTGTTGATGTTACTGTAGTAGTAGTTGTTGATGTCACTGTAGTAGCAGTTGTTGATGTTGCTGATGTCACTATAGTAGTAGTTGTTGATGTCACTATAGTAGTAGTAGTTGATGTTGATGTCACTGTAGTAGTAGTTGTTGATGTCACTGTAGTAGCAGTTGTTGATGTTGCTGATGTCACTATAGTAGTAGTTGTTGATGTTGTTGATGTCACTGTAGTAGTAGTTGATGATGTTGTTGATGTCACTGTAGTAGTAGTAGTAGTTGTTGATGTCACTGTAGTAGTAGTTGTTGATGTTGTTGATGTCACTGTAGTAGTAGTTGTTGATGTCACTGTAGTAGTAGTTGTTGATGTTGTTGATGTCACTGTAGTAGTAGTTGTTGATGTTGTTGATGTCACTGTAGTAGTAGTTGATGTCACTGTAGTAAGAGTTGTTGATGTTGTGTTTGTCACTGTAGTAGTAGTTGTTGATGTTGTTGATGTCACTGTAGCAGTAGTTGTTGATGTTGTTGATGTCACTGTAGTAGTAGTTATTGATGTTGTTGATGTCACTGTAGTAGTAGTTGTTGATGTTGTTGATGTCACTGTAGTAGTAGTTGTTGATGTTGTTGATGTCACTGTAGTAGTAGTTGATGATGTTGTTGATGTCACTGTAGTAGTAGTAGTAGTTGTTGATGTCACTGTAGTAGTAGTTGTTGATGTTGTTGATGTCACTGTAGTAGTAGTTGTTGATGTCACTGTAGTAGTAGTTGTTGATGTTGTTGATGTCACTGTAGTAGTAGTTGTTGATGTTGTTGATGTCACTGTAGTAGTAGTTGATGTCACTGTAGTAAGAGTTGTTGATGTTGTGTTTGTCACTGTAGTAGTAGTTGTTGATGTTGTTGATGTCACTGTAGCAGTAGTTGTTGATGTCACTGTAGTAGTAGTTGTTGATGTTGTTGATGTCACTGTAGTAGTAGTTGTTGATGTTGTTGATGTCACTGTAGTAGTAGTTGTTGATGTTGTTGATGTCACTGTAGTAGTAGTTGATGATGTTATTGATGTCACTGTAGTAGTAGTTGTTGTTGATGTTACTGTAGAAGTAGATGTTGATGTCACTGTAGTAGTAGTAGTAGATGTTGATGTTGTTGATGTCACTGCAGTAGTAGTAGATGTCACCCTAGTAGTCCTTGTTGATGTTATTGATGTCACTGTAGTAGTATTTGATGTCACTGTAGTAGTAGTTGATGTCACTGTAGTAGTAGTTGATGTCACTGTAGTAGTAGTTGATTTCACTGCAGTAGTAGTTTATGTCACTGTAGTAGTAGTTGTTGATGTCACTGTAGTAGTAGTTGTTGATGTTATTGATGTCACTGTAGTAGTAGTTGTTGTTGATGTTAATGTAGTAGTATATGTTGATGTCACTGTAGTAGTAGTAGTAGATGTTGATGTTGTTGATGTCACTGTAGTAGTAGTTGTTGATGTCACTGTAGTAGCAGTTGTTGATGTTGCTGATGTCACTATAGTAGTAGTTGTTGATGTTATTGATGTCACTGTAGTAGTAGTTGTTGTTGATGTTAATGTAGTAGTAGATGTTGATGTCACTGTAGTAGTAGTAGTAGATGTTGATGTTGTTAATGTCACTGCAGTAGTAGTAGATGTCACCCTAGTAGTCCTTGTTGATGTTATTGATGTCACTGTGGTAGTATTTGATGTCACTGTAGTAGTAGTTGATGTCACTGTAGTAGTAGTTGATGTTACTGTAGTAGTAGTTGTTGATGTTATTGATGTCACTGTAGTAGTAGTTGTTGTTGATGTTACTGTAGTAGTAGTTGTTGATGTCACTGTAGTAGCAGTTGTTGATGTTGCTGATGTCACTATAGTAGTAGTTGTTGATGTCACTATAGTAGTAGTAGTAGTAGTTGTTGATGTCACTGTAGTAAGAGTTGTTGATGTTGTGTTTGTCACTGTAGTAGTAGTTGTTGATGTTGTTGATGTCACTGTAGCAGTAGTTGTTGATGTTGTTGATGTCACTGTAGTAGTAGTTATTGATGTTGTTGATGTCACTGTAGTAGTAGTTGTTGATGTTGTTGATGTCACTGTAGTAGTAGTTGTTGATGTTGTTGATGTCACTGTAGTAGTAGTTGATGATGTTGTTGATGTCACTGTAGTAGTAGTAGTAGTTGTTGATGTCACTGTAGTAGTAGTTGTTGATGTTGTTGATGTCACTGTAGTAGTAGTTGTTGATGTCACTGTAGTAGTAGTTGTTGATGTTGTTGATGTCACTGTAGTAGTAGTTGTTGATGTTGTTGATGTCACTGTAGTAGTAGTTGATGTCACTGTAGTAAGAGTTGTTGATGTTGTGTTTGTCACTGTAGTAGTAGTTGTTGATGTTGTTGATGTCACTGTAGCAGTAGTTGTTGATGTCACTGTAGTAGTAGTTGTTGATGTTGTTGATGTCACTGTAGTAGTAGTTGTTGATGTTGTTGATGTCACTGTAGTAGTAGTTGTTGATGTTGTTGATGTCACTGTAGTAGTAGTTGATGATGTTATTGATGTCACTGTAGTAGTAGTTGTTGTTGATGTTACTGTAGAAGTAGATGTTGATGTCACTGTAGTAGTAGTAGTAGATGTTGATGTTGTTGATGTCACTGCAGTAGTAGTAGATGTCACCCTAGTAGTCCTTGTTGATGTTATTGATGTCACTGTAGTAGTATTTGATGTCACTGTAGTAGTAGTTGATGTCACTGTAGTAGTAGTTGATGTCACTGTAGTAGTAGTTGATTTCACTGCAGTAGTAGTTTATGTCACTGTAGTAGTAGTTGTTGATGTCACTGTAGTAGTAGTTGTTGATGTTATTGATGTCACTGTAGTAGTAGTTGTTGTTGATGTTAATGTAGTAGTATATGTTGATGTCACTGTAGTAGTAGTAGTAGATGTTGATGTTGTTGATGTCACTGTAGTAGTAGTTGTTGATGTCACTGTAGTAGCAGTTGTTGATGTTGCTGATGTCACTATAGTAGTAGTTGTTGATGTTATTGATGTCACTGTAGTAGTAGTTGTTGTTGATGTTAATGTAGTAGTAGATGTTGATGTCACTGTAGTAGTAGTAGTAGATGTTGATGTTGTTAATGTCACTGCAGTAGTAGTAGATGTCACCCTAGTAGTCCTTGTTGATGTTATTGATGTCACTGTGGTAGTATTTGATGTCACTGTAGTAGTAGTTGATGTCACTGTAGTAGTAGTTGATGTTACTGTAGTAGTAGTTGTTGATGTTATTGATGTCACTGTAGTAGTAGTTGTTGTTGATGTTACTGTAGTAGTAGTTGTTGATGTCACTGTAGTAGCAGTTGTTGATGTTGCTGATGTCACTATAGTAGTAGTTGTTGATGTCACTATAGTAGTAGTAGTAGTAGTTGTTGATGTCACTGTAGTAGTAGTTGTTGATGTTGTTGACGTCACTGTAGTAGTAGTTGTTGATGTCACTGTAGTAGTAGTTGTTGATGTTATTGATGTCACTGTAGTAGTAGTTGTTGTTGATGTTACTGTAGTAGTAGTTGTTGATGTCACTGTAGTAGCAGTTGTTGATGTTGCTGATGTCACTGTAGTAGTAGTTGTTGATGTTGTTGATGTCACTGTAGTAGTAGTTGATGTCACTGTAGTAAGAGTTGTTAATGTTGTTGATGTCACTGTAGTAGTAGTTGTTGATGTTGTTGATGTAACTGTAGTAGTAGTTGTTGATGTTGTTGATGTCACTGTAGTAGTAGTTGTTGATGTTGTTGATGTCACTGTAGTAGTAGTTGTTGATGTTGTTGATGTCACTGTAGTAGTAGTTGATGATGTTGTTGATGTCACTGTAGTAGTAGTAGTAGTTGTTGATGTCACTGTAGTAGTAGTTGTTGATGTTGTTGATGTCACTGTAGTAGTAGTTGTTGATGTCACTGTAGTAGTAGTTGTTGATGTTGTTGATGTCACTGTAGTAGTAGTTGTTGATGTTGTTGATGTCACTGTAGTAGTAGTTGATGTCACTGTAGTAAGAGTTGTTGATGTTGTGTTTGTCACTGTAGTAGTAGTTGTTGATGTTGTTGATGTCACTGTAGCAGTAGTTGTTGATGTCACTGTAGTAGTAGTTGTTGATGTTGTTGATGTCACTGTAGTAGTAGTTGTTGATGTTGTTGATGTCACTGTAGTAGTAGTTGTTGATGTTGTTGATGTCACTGTAGTAGTAGTTGATGATGTTATTGATGTCACTGTAGTAGTAGTTGTTGTTGATGTTACTGTAGAAGTAGATGTTGATGTCACTGTAGTAGTAGTAGTAGATGTTGATGTTGTTGATGTCACTGCAGTAGTAGTAGATGTCACCCTAGTAGTCCTTGTTGATGTTATTGATGTCACTGTAGTAGTATTTGATGTCACTGTAGTAGTAGTTGATGTCACTGTAGTAGTAGTTGATGTCACTGTAGTAGTAGTTGATTTCACTGCAGTAGTAGTTTATGTCACTGTAGTAGTAGTTGTTGATGTCACTGTAGTAGTAGTTGTTGATGTTATTGATGTCACTGTAGTAGTAGTTGTTGTTGATGTTAATGTAGTAGTATATGTTGATGTCACTGTAGTAGTAGTAGTAGATGTTGATGTTGTTGATGTCACTGTAGTAGTAGTTGTTGATGTCACTGTAGTAGCAGTTGTTGATGTTGCTGATGTCACTATAGTAGTAGTTGTTGATGTTATTGATGTCACTGTAGTAGTAGTTGTTGTTGATGTTAATGTAGTAGTAGATGTTGATGTCACTGTAGTAGTAGTAGTAGATGTTGATGTTGTTAATGTCACTGCAGTAGTAGTAGATGTCACCCTAGTAGTCCTTGTTGATGTTATTGATGTCACTGTGGTAGTATTTGATGTCACTGTAGTAGTAGTTGATGTCACTGTAGTAGTAGTTGATGTTACTGTAGTAGTAGTTGTTGATGTTATTGATGTCACTGTAGTAGTAGTTGTTGTTGATGTTACTGTAGTAGTAGTTGTTGATGTCACTGTAGTAGCAGTTGTTGATGTTGCTGATGTCACTATAGTAGTAGTTGTTGATGTCACTATAGTAGTAGTAGTAGTAGTTGTTGATGTCACTGTAGTAGTAGTTGTTGATGTTGTTGACGTCACTGTAGTAGTAGTTGTTGATGTCACTGTAGTAGTAGTTGTTGATGTTATTGATGTCACTGTAGTAGTAGTTGTTGTTGATGTTACTGTAGTAGTAGTTGTTGATGTCACTGTAGTAGCAGTTGTTGATGTTGCTGATGTCACTATAGTAGTAGTTGTTGATGTTGTTGATGTCACTGTAGTAGTAGTTGATGTCACTGTAGTAAGAGTTGTTAATGTTGTTGATGTCACTGTAGTAGTAGTTGTTGATGTTGTTGATGTAACTGTAGTAGTAGTTGTTGATGTTGTTGATGTCACTGTAGTAGTAGTTGTTGATGTTGTTGATGTCACTGTAGTAGTAGTTGTTGATGTTGTTGATGTCACTGTAGTAGTAGTTGATGATGTTGTTGATGTCACTGTAGTAGTAGTAGTAGTTGTTGATGTCACTGTAGTAGTAGTTGTTGATGTTGTTGATGTCACTGTAGTAGTAGTTGTTGATGTCACTGTAGTAGTAGTTGTTGATGTTGTTGATGTCACTGTAGTAGTAGTTGTTGATGTTGTTGATGTCACTGTAGTAGTAGTTGATGTCACTGTAGTAAGAGTTGTTGATGTTGTGTTTGTCACTGTAGTAGTAGTTGTTGATGTTGTTGATGTCACTGTAGCAGTAGTTGTTGATGTCACTGTAGTAGTAGTTGTTGATGTTGTTGATGTCACTGTAGTAGTAGTTGTTGATGTTGTTGATGTCACTGTAGTAGTAGTTGTTGATGTTGTTGATGTCACTGTAGTAGTAGTTGATGATGTTATTGATGTCACTGTAGTAGTAGTTGTTGTTGATGTTACTGTAGAAGTAGATGTTGATGTCACTGTAGTAGTAGTAGTAGATGTTGATGTTGTTGATGTCACTGCAGTAGTAGTAGATGTCACCCTAGTAGTCCTTGTTGATGTTATTGATGTCACTGTAGTAGTATTTGATGTCACTGTAGTAGTAGTTGATGTCACTGTAGTAGTAGTTGATGTCACTGTAGTAGTAGTTGATTTCACTGCAGTAGTAGTTTATGTCACTGTAGTAGTAGTTGTTGATGTCACTGTAGTAGTAGTTGTTGATGTTATTGATGTCACTGTAGTAGTAGTTGTTGTTGATGTTAATGTAGTAGTATATGTTGATGTCACTGTAGTAGTAGTAGTAGATGTTGATGTTGTTGATGTCACTGTAGTAGTAGTTGTTGATGTCACTGTAGTAGCAGTTGTTGATGTTGCTGATGTCACTATAGTAGTAGTTGTTGATGTTATTGATGTCACTGTAGTAGTAGTTGTTGTTGATGTTAATGTAGTAGTAGATGTTGATGTCACTGTAGTAGTAGTAGTAGATGTTGATGTTGTTAATGTCACTGCAGTAGTAGTAGATGTCACCCTAGTAGTCCTTGTTGATGTTATTGATGTCACTGTGGTAGTATTTGATGTCACTGTAGTAGTAGTTGATGTCACTGTAGTAGTAGTTGATGTTACTGTAGTAGTAGTTGTTGATGTTATTGATGTCACTGTAGTAGTAGTTGTTGTTGATGTTACTGTAGTAGTAGTTGTTGATGTCACTGTAGTAGCAGTTGTTGATGTTGCTGATGTCACTATAGTAGTAGTTGTTGATGTCACTATAGTAGTAGTAGTAGTAGTTGTTGATGTCACTGTAGTAGTAGTTGTTGATGTTGTTGACGTCACTGTAGTAGTAGTTGTTGATGTCACTGTAGTAGTAGTTGTTGATGTTATTGATGTCACTGTAGTAGTAGTTGTTGTTGATGTTACTGTAGTAGTAGTTGTTGATGTCACTGTAGTAGCAGTTGTTGATGTTGCTGATGTCACTA
The DNA here is from genome assembly GCF_002021735.2 of Oncorhynchus kisutch. Taxonomy (NCBI): domain Eukaryota; kingdom Metazoa; phylum Chordata; class Actinopteri; order Salmoniformes; family Salmonidae; genus Oncorhynchus; species Oncorhynchus kisutch. The sequence continues at coordinate 21,339,641 of NC_034199.2, forward strand.
TAGTAGTAGTTGTTGATGTTGTTGATGTCACTGTAGTAGTAGTTGATGTCACTGTAGTAAGAGTTGTTAATGTTGTTGATGTCACTGTAGTAGTAGTTGTTGATGTTGTTGATGTAACTGTAGTAGTAGTTGTTGATGTTGTTGATGTCACTGTAGTAGTAGTTGTTGATGTTGTTGATGTCACTGTAGTAGTAGTTGTTGATGTTGTTGATGTCACTGTAGTAGTAGTTGATGATGTTGTTGATGTCACTGTAGTAGTAGTAGTAGTTGTTGATGTCACTGTAGTAGTAGTTGTTGATGTTGTTGATGTCACTGTAGTAGTAGTTGTTGATGTCACTGTAGTAGCAGTTGTTGATGTTGCTGATGTCACTATAGTAGTAGTTGTTGATGTTGTTGATGTCACTGTAGTAAGAGTTGTTAATGTTGCTGATGTCACTATAGTAGTAGTTGTTGATGTTGTTGATGTCACTGTAGTAGTAGTTGTTGATGTTGTTGATGTCACTGTAGTAGTAGTTGATGTCACTGTAGTAAGAGTTGTTGATGTTGCTGATGTCACTATAGTAGTAGTTGTTGATTTTGTTGATGTCACTGTAGTAGTACTTGTTGATGTTGTGTATGTCACTGTAGTAGTAGTTGTTGATGTTGTTGATGTCACTGTAGTAGTAGTTGTTGATGTTGTTGATGTCACTGTAGTAGTAGTTGTTGATGTTGTTGATGTCACTGTAGTAGTAGTTGTTGATGTTGTTGATGTCACTGTAGTAGTAGTTGTTGATGTTGTTGATGTCACTGTAGTAGTAGTTGATGATGTTATTGATGTCACTGTAGTAGTAGTTGTTGTTGATGTTACTGTAGAAGTAGATGTTGATGTCACTGTAGTATTAGTAGTAGATGTTGTTGATGTCACTGCAGTAGTAGTAGATGTCACCCTAGTAGTCCTTGTTGATGTTATTGATGTCACTGTAGTAGTATTTGATGTCACTGTAGTAGTAGTTGATGTCACTGTAGTAGTAGTTGATGTCACTGTAGTAGTAGTTGATTTCACTGCAGTAGTAGTTTATGTCACTGTAGTAGTAGTTGTTGATGTCACTGTAGTAGTAGTTGTTGATGTTATTGATGTCACTGTAGTAGTAGTTGTTGTTGATGTTAATGTAGTAGTAGATGTTGATGTCACTGTAGTAGTAGTAGTAGATGTTGATGTTGTTGATGTCACTGCAGTAGTAGTAGATGTCACCCTAGTAGTCCTTGTTGATGTTATTGATGTCACTGTGGTAGTATTTGATGTCACTGTAGTAGTAGTTGATGTCACTGTAGTAGTAGTTGTTGATGTTATTGATGTCACTGTAGTAGTAGTTGTTGTTGATGTTACTGTAGTAGTAGTTGTTGATGTCACTGTAGTAGCAGTTGTTGATGTTGCTGATGTCACTATAGTAGTAGTTGTTGATGTTGCTGATGTCACTATAGTAGTAGTTGTTGATGTTGTTGATGTCACTGTAGTAGTAGTTGATGTCACTGTAGTAAGAGTTGTTAATGTTGCTGATGTCACTATAGTAGTAGTTGTTGATGTTGTTGATGTAACTGTAGTAGTAGTTGTTGATGTTGTTGATGTCACTGTAGTAGTAGTTGTTGATGTTGTTGATGTCACTGTAGTAGTAGTTCTTGATGTTGTTGATGTCACTGTAGTAGTAGTTGATGATGTTGTTGATGTCACTGTAGTAGTAGTAGTAGTTGTTGATGTCACTGTAGTAGTAGTTGTTGATGTTGTTGATGTCACTGTAGTAGTAGTTGTTGATGTCACTGTAGTAGCAGTTGTTGATGTTGCTGATGTCACTATAGTAGTAGTTGTTGATGTTGTTGATGTCACTGTAGTAGTAGTTGATGTCACTGTAGTAAGAGTTGTTAATGTTGCTGATGTCACTATAGTAGTAGTTGTTGATGTTGTTGATGTAACTGTAGTAGTAGTTGTTGATGTTGTTGATGTCACTGTAGTAGTAGTTGTTGATGTTGTTGATGTCACTGTAGTAGTAGTTGTTGATGTTGTTGATGTCACTGTAGTAGTAGTTGATGATGTTGTTGATGTCACTGTAGTAGTAGTAGTAGTTGTTGATGTCACTGTAGTAGTAGTTGTTGATGTTGTTGATGTCACTGTAGTAGTAGTTGTTGTTGATGTTAATGTAGTAGTAGATGTTGATGTCACTGTAGTAGTAGTAGTAGATGTTGATGTTGTTGATGTCACTGCAGTAGTAGTAGATGTCACCCTAGTAGTCCTTGTTGATGTTATTGATGTCACTGTAGTAGTTGTTGTTGATGTTGATGTCACTGTAGTAGTATTTGATGTCACTGTAGTAGTAGTTGATGTCACTGTAGTAGTAGTTGATTTCACTGCAGTAGTAGTTTATGTCACTGTAGTAGTAGTAGTTGATGTTGATGTCACTGTAGTAGTAGTTGTTGATGTCACTGTAGTAGCAGTTGTTGATGTTGCTGATGTCACTATAGTAGTAGTTGTTGATGTTGTTGATGTCACTGTAGTAGTAGTTGATGATGTTGTTGATGTCACTGTAGTAGTAGTAGTAGTTGTTGATGTCACTGTAGTAGTAGTTGTTGATGTTGTTGATGTCACTGTAGTAGTAGTTGTTGATGTCACTGTAGTAGTAGTTGTTGATGTTGTTGATGTCACTGTAGTAGTAGTTGTTGATGTTGTTGATGTCACTGTAGTAGTAGTTGATGTCACTGTAGTAAGAGTTGTTGATGTTGTGTTTGTCACTGTAGTAGTAGTTGTTGATGTTGTTGATGTCACTGTAGCAGTAGTTGTTGATGTTGTTGATGTCACTGTAGTAGTAGTTATTGATGTTGTTGATGTCACTGTAGTAGTAGTTGTTGATGTTGTTGATGTCACTGTAGTAGTAGTTGTTGATGTTGTTGATGTCACTGTAGTAGTAGTTGATGATGTTGTTGATGTCACTGTAGTAGTAGTAGTAGTTGTTGATGTCACTGTAGTAGTAGTTGTTGATGTTGTTGATGTCACTGTAGTAGTAGTTGTTGATGTCACTGTAGTAGTAGTTGTTGATGTTGTTGATGTCACTGTAGTAGTAGTTGTTGATGTTGTTGATGTCACTGTAGTAGTAGTTGATGTCACTGTAGTAAGAGTTGTTGATGTTGTGTTTGTCACTGTAGTAGTAGTTGTTGATGTTGTTGATGTCACTGTAGCAGTAGTTGTTGATGTCACTGTAGTAGTAGTTGTTGATGTTGTTGATGTCACTGTAGTAGTAGTTGTTGATGTTGTTGATGTCACTGTAGTAGTAGTTGTTGATGTTGTTGATGTCACTGTAGTAGTAGTTGATGATGTTATTGATGTCACTGTAGTAGTAGTTGTTGTTGATGTTACTGTAGAAGTAGATGTTGATGTCACTGTAGTAGTAGTAGTAGATGTTGATGTTGTTGATGTCACTGCAGTAGTAGTAGATGTCACCCTAGTAGTCCTTGTTGATGTTATTGATGTCACTGTAGTAGTATTTGATGTCACTGTAGTAGTAGTTGATGTCACTGTAGTAGTAGTTGATGTCACTGTAGTAGTAGTTGATGTCACTGTAGTAGTAGTTGATTTCACTGCAGTAGTAGTTTATGTCACTGTAGTAGTAGTTGTTGATGTCACTGTAGTAGTAGTTGTTGATGTTATTGATGTCACTGTAGTAGTAGTTGTTGTTGATGTTAATGTAGTAGTATATGTTGATGTCACTGTAGTAGTAGTAGTAGATGTTGATGTTGTTGATGTCACTGTAGTAGTAGTTGTTGATGTCACTGTAGTAGCAGTTGTTGATGTTGCTGATGTCACTATAGTAGTAGTTGTTGATGTTATTGATGTCACTGTAGTAGTAGTTGTTGTTGATGTTAATGTAGTAGTAGATGTTGATGTCACTGTAGTAGTAGTAGTAGATGTTGATGTTGTTAATGTCACTGCAGTAGTAGTAGATGTCACCCTAGTAGTCCTTGTTGATGTTATTGATGTCACTGTGGTAGTATTTGATGTCACTGTAGTAGTAGTTGATGTCACTGTAGTAGTAGTTGATGTTACTGTAGTAGTAGTTGTTGATGTTATTGATGTCACTGTAGTAGTAGTTGTTGTTGATGTTACTGTAGTAGTAGTTGTTGATGTCACTGTAGTAGCAGTTGTTGATGTTGCTGATGTCACTATAGTAGTAGTTGTTGATGTTGTTGATGTCACTGTAGTAGTAGTTGATGTAACTATAGAAATAGTTGTTGATGTTGTTGATGTAACTGTAGTAGTAGTTGTTGATGTTGTTGATGTCACTGTAGTAGTAGTTGTTGATGTTGTTGATGTCACTGTAGTAGTAGTTGTTGATGTTGTTGATGTCACTGTAGTAGTAGTTGTTGATGTTATTGATGTCACTGTAGTAGTAGTAGTAGTTGATGTTGATGTCACTGTAGTAGTAGTTGTTGATGTCACTGTAGTTGCAGTTGTTGATGTTGCTGATGTCACTATAGTAGTAGTTGTTGATGTTGTTGATGTCACTGTAGTAGTAGTTGTTGATGTTGTTGATGTAACTGTAGTAGTAGTTGTTGATGTTGTTGATGTCACTGTAGTAGTAGTTGTTGATGTCACTGTAGTAGTAGTTGATGATGTTGTTGATGTCACTGTAGTAGTAGTAGTAGTTGTTGATGTCACTGTAGTAGTAGTTGTTGATGTTGTTGACGTCACTGTAGTAGTAGTTGTTGATGTCACTGTAGTAGTAGTTGTTGATGTTGTTGATGTCACTGTAGTAGTAGTTGTTGATGTTGTTGATGTCACTGTAGTAGTAGTTGATGTCACTGATGTCACTATAGTAGTAGTTGTTGATTTTGTTGATGTCACTGTAGTAGTACTTGTTGATGTTGTGTTTGTCACTGTAGTATTAGTTGTTGATGTTGTTGATGTCACTGTAGCAGTAGTTGTTGAAGTTGTTGATGTCACTGTAGTAGTAGTTGTTGATGTTGTTGATGTCACTGTAGTAGTAGTTGTTGATGTTGTTGATGTCACTGTAGTAGTAGTTGTTGATGTTGTTGATGTCACTGTAGTAGTAGTTGATGATGTTATTGATGTCACTGTAGTAGTAGTTGTTGTTGATGTTACTGTAGAAGTAGATGTTGATGTCACTGTAGTAGTAGTAGTAGATGTTGATGTTGTTGATGTCACTGCAGTAGTAGTAGATGTCACCCTAGTAGTCCTTGTTGATGTTATTGATGTCACTGTAGTAGTATTTGATGTCACTGTAGTAGTAGTTGATGTCACTGTAGTAGTAGTTGATTTCACTGCAGTTGTAGTTTATGTCACTGTAGTAGTAGTTGTTGATGTCACTGTAGTAGTAGTTGTTGATGTTATTGATGTCACTGTAGTAGTAGTTGTTGTTGATGTTAATGTAGTAGTATATGTTGATGTCACTGTAGTAGTAGTAGTAGATGTTGATGTTGTTGATGTCACTGTAGTAGTAGTTGTTGATGTCACTGTAGTAGCAGTTGTTGATGTTGCTGATGTCACTATAGTAGTAGTTGTTGATGTTATTGATGTCACTGTAGTAGTAGTTGTTGTTGATGTTAATGTAGTAGTAGATGTTGATGTCACTGTAGTAGTAGTAGTAGATGTTGATGTTGTTGATGTCACTGCAGTATTTGTAGATGTCACCCTAGTAGTCCTTGTTGATGTTATTGATGTCACTGTGGTAGTATTTGATGTCACTGTAGTAGTAGTTGTTGATGTTATTGATGTCACTGTAGTAGTAGTTGTTGTTGATGTTACTGTAGTAGTAGTTGTTGATGTCACTGTAGTAGCAGTTGTTGATGTTGCTGATGTCACTATAGTAGTAGTTGTTGATGTTGTTGATGTCACTGTAGTAGTAGTTGATGTCACTGTAGTAAGAGTTGTTAATGTTGCTGATGTCACTATAGAAATAGTTGTTGATGTTGTTGATGTAACTGTAGTAGTAGTTGTTGATGTTGTTGATGTCACTGTAGTAGTAGTTGTTGATGTTGTTGATGTCACTGTAGTAGTAGTTGTTGATGTTGTTGATGTCACTGTAGTAGTAGTTGTTGATGTTATTGATGTCACTGTAGTAGTAGTAGTTGATGTTGATGTCACTGTAGTAGTAGTTGTTGATGTCACTGTAGTAGCAGTTGTTGATGTTGATGTTGTCACTATAGTAGTAGTTGTTGATGTTGTTGATGTCACTGTAGTAGTAGTTGATGTCACTGTAGTAAGAGTTGTTAATGTTGCTGATGTCACTATAGTAGTAGTTGTTGATGTTGTTGATGTAACTGTAGTAGTAGTTGTTGATGTTGTTGATGTCACTGTAGTAGTAGTTGTTGATGTTGTTGATGTAACTGTAGTAGTAGTTGTTGATGTTGTTGATGTCACTGTAGTAGTAGTTGATGATGTTGTTGATGTCACTGTAGTAGTAGTAGTAGTTGTTGATGTCACTGTAGTAGTAGTTGTTGATGTTGTTGATGTCACTGTAGTAGTAGTTGTTGTTGATGTTAATGTAGTAGTAGATGTTGATGTCACTGTAGTAGTAGTAGTAGATGTTGATGTTGTTGATGTCACTGTAGTAGTAGTTGTTGATGTTGTTGATGTCACTGTAGTAGTAGTTGTTGATGTTGTTGATGTCACTGTAGTAGTAGTTGTTGATGTTGTTGATGTCACTGTAGTAGTAGTTGTTGTTGATGTTACTGTAGTAGTAGTTGTTGATGTCACTGTAGTAGCAGTTGTTGATGTTGCTGATGTCACTATAGTAGTAGTTGTTGATGTTGTTGATGTCACTGTAGTAGTAGTTGATGTCACTGTAGTAGTAGTAGATGTCACTGTAGTAGTAGTTGATTTCACTGCAGTAGTAGTAGATGTCACCCTAGTAGTCCTTGTTGATGTTATTGATGTCACTGTAGTAGTTGTTGTTGATGTCACTGTAGTAGTATTTGATGTCACTGTAGTAGTAGTTGATGTCACTGTAGTAGTAGTTGATTTCACTGCAGTAGTAGTTTATCTCACTGTAGTAGTAGTAGTTGATGTTGATGTCACTGTAGTAGTAGTTGTTGATGTCACTGTAGTAGCAGTTGTTGATGTTGCTGATGTCACTATAGTAGTAGTTGTTGATGTTGTTGATGTCACTGTAGTAGTAGTTGATGATGTTGTTGATGTCACTGTAGTAGTAGTAATAGTTGTTGATGTCACTGTAGTAGTAGTTGTTGATGTTGTTGATGTCACTGTAGTAGTAGTTGTTGATGTCACTGTAGTAGTAGTTGTTGATGTTGTTGATGTCACTGTAGTAGTAGTTGTTGATGTTGTTGATGACACTGTAGTAGTAGTTGATGTCACTGTAGTAAGAGTTGTTGATGTTGTGTTTGTCACTGTAGTAGTAGTTGTTGATGTTGTTGATGTCACTGTAGCAGTAGTTGTTGATGTTGTTGATGTCACTGTAGTAGTAGTTATTGATGTTGTTGATGTCACTGTAGTAGTAGTTGTTGATGTTGTTGATGTCACTGTAGTAGTAGTTGTTGATGTTGTTGATGTCACTGTAGTAGTAGTTGATGATGTTGTTGATGTCACTGTAGTAGTAGTAGTAGTTGTTGATGTCACTGTAGTAGTAGTTGTTGATGTTGTTGATGTCACTGTAGTAGTAGTTGTTGATGTCACTGTAGTAGTAGTTGTTGATGTTGTTGATGTCACTGTAGTAGTAGTTGTTGATGTTGTTGATGTCACTGTAGTAGTAGTTGATGTCACTGTAGTAAGAGTTGTTGATGTTGTGTTTGTCACTGTAGTAGTAGTTGTTGATGTTGTTGATGTCACTGTAGCAGTAGTTGTTGATGTCACTGTAGTAGTAGTTGTTGATGTTGTTGATGTCACTGTAGTAGTAGTTGTTGATGTTGTTGATGTCACTGTAGTAGTAGTTGTTGATGTTGTTGATGTCACTGTAGTAGTAGTTGATGATGTTATTGATGTCACTGTAGTAGTAGTTGTTGTTGATGTTACTGTAGAAGTAGATGTTGATGTCATTGTAGTAGTAGTAGTAGATGTTGATGTTGTTGATGTCACTGCAGTAGTAGTAGATGTCACCCTAGTAGTCCTTGTTGATGTTATTGATGTCACTGTAGTAGTATTTGATGTCACTGTAGTAGTAGTTGATGTCACTGTAGTAGTAGTTGATGTCACTGTAGTAGTAGTTGATTTCACTGCAGTAGTAGTTTATGTCACTGTAGTAGTAGTTGTTGATGTCACTGTAGTAGTAGTTGTTGATGTTATTGATGTCACTGTAGTAGTAGTTGTTGTTGAAGTTAATGTAGTAGTATATGTTGATGTCACTGTAGTAGTAGTAGTAGATGTTGATGTTGTTGATGTCACTGTAGTAGTAGTTGTTGATGTCACTGTAGTAGCAGTTGTTGATGTTGCTGATGTCACTATAGTAGTAGTTGTTGATGTTATTGATGTCACTGTAGTAGTAGTTGTTGTTGATGTTAATGTAGTAGTAGATGTTGATGTCACTGTAGTAGTAGTAGTAGATGTTGATGTTGTTAATGTCACTGCAGTAGTAGTAGATGTCACCCTAGTAGTCCTTGTTGATGTTATTGATGTCACTGTGGTAGTATTTGATGTCACTGTAGTAGTAGTTGATGTCACTGTAGTAGTAGTTGATGTTACTGTAGTAGTAGTTGTTGATGTTATTGATGTCACTGTAGTAGTAGTTGTTGTTGATGTTACTGTAGTAGTAGTTTTTGATGTCACTGTAGTAGCAGTTGTTGATGTTGCTGATGTCACTATAGTAGTAGTTGTTGATGTTGTTGATGTCACTGTAGTAGTAGTTGATGTAACTATAGAAATAGTTGTTGATGTTGTTGATGTAACTGTAGTAGTAGTTGTTGATGTTGTTGATGTCACTGTAGTAGTAGTTGTTGATGTTGTTGATGTCACTGTAGTAGTAGTTGTTGATGTTGTTGATGTCACTGTAGTAGTAGTTGTTGATGTTATTGATGTCACTGTAGTAGTAGTAGTTGATGTTGATGTCACTGTAGTAGTAGTTGTTGATGTCACTGTAGTTGCAGTTGTTGATGTTGCTGATGTCACTATAGTAGTAGTTGTTGATGTTGTTGATGTCACTGTAGTAGTAGTTGTTGATGTTGTTGATGTAACTGTAGTAGTAGTTGTTGATGTTGTTGATGTCACTGTAGTAGTAGTTGTTGATGTTGTTGATGTCACTGTAGTAGTAGTTGATGATGTTGTTGATGTCACTGTAGTAGTAGTAGTAGTTGTTGATGTCACTGTAGTAGTAGTTGTTGATGTTGTTGACGTCACTGTAGTAGTAGTTGTTGATGTCACTGTAGTAGTAGTTGTTGATGTTGTTGATGTCACTGTAGTAGTAGTTGTTGATGTTGTTGATGTCACTGTAGTAGTAGTTGATGTCACTGATGTCACTATAGTAGTAGCTGTTGATTTTGTTGATGTCACTGTAGTAGTACTTGTTGATGTTGTGTTTGTCACTGTAGTATTAGTTGTTGATGTTGTTGATGTCACTGTAGCAGTAGTTGTTGAAGTTGTTGATGTCACTGTAGTAGTAGTTGTTGATGTTGTTGATGTCACTGTAGTAGTAGTTGTTGATGTTGTTGATGTCACTGTAGTAGTAGTTGTTGATGTTGTTGATGTCACTGTAGTAGTAGTTGATGATGTTATTGATGTCACTGTAGTAGTAGTTGTTGTTGATGTTACTGTAGAAGTAGATGTTGATGTCACTGTAGTAGTAGTAGTAGATGTTGATGTTGTTGATGTCACTGCAGTAGTAGTAGATGTCACCCTAGTAGTCCTTGTTGATGTTATTGATGTCACTGTAGTAGTATTTGATGTCACTGTAGTAGTAGTTGATGTCACTGTAGTAGTAGTTGATTTCACTGCAGTTGTAGTTTATGTCACTGTAGTAGTAGTTGTTGATGTCACTGTAGTAGTAGTTGTTGATGTTATTGATGTCACTGTAGTAGTAGTTGTTGTTGATGTTAATGTAGTAGTATATGTTGATGTCACTGTAGTAGTAGTAGTAGATGTTGATGTTGTTGATGTCACTGTAGTAGTAGTTGTTGATGTCACTGTAGTAGCAGTTGTTGATGTTGCTGATGTCACTATAGTAGTAGTTGTTGATGTTATTGATGTCACTGTAGTAGTAGTTGTTGTTGATGTTAATGTAGTAGTAGATGTTGATGTCACTGTAGTAGTAGTAGTAGATGTTGATGTTGTTGATGTCACTGCAGTATTTGTAGATGTCACCCTAGTAGTCCTTGTTGATGTTATTGATGTCACTGTGGTAGTATTTGATGTCACTGTAGTAGTAGTTGTTGATGTTATTGATGTCACTGTAGTAGTAGTTGTTGTTGATGTTACTGTAGTAGTAGTTGTTGATGTCACTGTAGTAGCAGTTGTTGATGTTGCTGATGTCACTATAGTAGTAGTTGTTGATGTTGTTGATGTCACTGTAGTAGTAGTTGATGTCACTGTAGTAAGAGTTGTTAATGTTGCTGATGTCACTATAGAAATAGTTGTTGATGTTGTTGATGTAACTGTAGTAGTAGTTGTTGATGTTGTTGATGTCACTGTAGTAGTAGTTGTTGATGTTGTTGATGTCACTGTAGTAGTAGTTGTTGATGTTGTTGATGTCACTGTAGTAGTAGTTGTTGATGTTATTGATGTCACTGTAGTAGTAGTAGTTGATGTTGATGTCACTGTAGTAGTAGTTGTTGATGTCACTGTAGTAGCAGTTGTTGATGTTGCTGATGTCACTATAGTAGTAGTTGTTGATGTTGTTGATGTCACTGTAGTAGTAGTTGATGTCACTGTAGTAAGAGTTGTTAATGTTGCTGATGTCACTATAGTAGTAGTTGTTGATGTTGTTGATGTAACTGTAGTAGTAGTTGTTGATGTTGTTGATGTCACTGTAGTAGTAGTTGTTGATGTTGTTGATGTCACTGTAGTAGTAGTTGTTGATGTTGTTGATGTCACTGTAGTAGTAGTTGATGATGTTGTTGATGTCACTGTAGTAGTAGTAGTAGTTGTTGATGTCACTGTAGTAGTAGTTGTTGATGTTGTTGATGTCACTGTAGTAGTAGTTGTTGTTGATGTTAATGTAGTAGTAGATGTTGATGTCACTGTAGTAGTAGTAGTAGATGTTGATGTTGTTGATGTCACTGTAGTAGTAGTTGTTGATGTTGTTGATGTCACTGTAGTAGTAGTTGTTGATGTTGTTGATGTCACTGTAGTAGTAGTTGTTGATGTTGTTGATGTCACTGTAGTAGTAGTTGTTGTTGATGTTACTGTAGTAGTAGTTGTTGATGTCACTGTAGTAGCAGTTGTTGATGTTGCTGATGTCACTATAGTAGTAGTTGTTGATGTTGTTGATGTCACTGTAGTAGTAGTTGATGTCACTGTAGTAAGAGTTGTTAATGTTGTTGATGTCACTGTAGTAGTAGTTGTTGATGTTGTTGATGTAACTGTAGTAGTAGTTGTTGATGTTGTTGATGTCACTGTAGTAGTAGTTGTTGATGTTGTTGATGTCACTGTAGTAGTAGTTGTTGATGTTGTTGATGTCACTGTAGTAGTAGTTGATGATGTTGTTGATGTCACTGTAGTAGTAGTAGTAGTTGTTGATGTCACTGTAGTAGTAGTTGTTGATGTTGTTGATGTCACTGTAGTAGTAGTTGTTGATGTCACTGTAGTAGCAGTTGTTGATGTTGCTGATGTCACTATAGTAGTAGTTGTTGATGTTGTTGATGTCACTGTAGTAAGAGTTGTTAATGTTGCTGATGTCACTATAGTAGTAGTTGTTGATGTTGTTGATGTCACTGTAGTAGTAGTTGTTGATGTTGTTGATGTCACTGTAGTAGTAGTTGATGTCACTGTAGTAAGAGTTGTTGATGTTGCTGATGTCACTATAGTAGTAGTTGTTGATTTTGTTGATGTCACTGTAGTAGTACTTGTTGATGTTGTGTATGTCACTGTAGTAGTAGTTGTTGATGTTGTTGATGTCACTGTAGTAGTAGTTGTTGATGTTGTTGATGTCACTGTAGTAGTAGTTGTTGATGTTGTTGATGTCACTGTAGTAGTAGTTGTTGATGTTGTTGATGTCACTGTAGTAGTAGTTGTTGATGTTGTTGATGTCACTGTAGTAGTAGTTGTTGATGTTGTTGATGTCACTGTAGTAGTAGTTGTTGATGTCACTGTAGTAGCAGTTGTTGATGTTGCTGATGTCACTGGTGGTAGTAGTTGTTGATGTTGTTGATGTCACTGTAGTAAGAGTTGTTAATGTTGCTGATGTCACTATAGTAGTAGTTGTTGATGTTGTTGATGTCACTGTAGTAGTAGTTGTTGATGTTGTTTATGTCACTGTAGTAGTAGTTGATGTCACTGTAGTAAGAGTTGTTGATGTTGCTGATGTCACTATAGTAGTAGTTGTTGATTTTGTTGATGTCACTGTAGTAGTACTTGTTGATGTTGTGTATGTCACTGTAGTAGTAGTTGTTGATGTTGTTGATGTCACTGTAGTAGTAGTTGTTGATGTTGTTGATGTCACTGTAGTAGTAGTTGTTGATGTTGTTGATGTCACTGTAGTAGTAGTTGTTGATGTTGTTGATGTCACTGTAGTAGTAGTTGTTGATGTTGTTGATGTCACTGTAGTAGTAGTTGATGATGTTATTGATGTCACTGTAGTAGTAGTTGTTGTTGATGTTACTGTAGAAGTAGATGTTGATGTCACTGTAGTATTAGTAGTAGATGTTGTTGATGTCACTGCAGTAGTAGTAGATGTCACCCTAGTAGTCCTTGTTGATGTTATTGATGTCACTGTAGTAGTATTTGATGTCACTGTAGTAGTAGTTGATGTCACTGTAGTAGTAGTTGATGTCACTGTAGTAGTAGTTGATTTCACTGCAGTAGTAGTTTATGTCACTGTAGTAGTAGTTGTTGATGTCACTGTAGTAGTAGTTGTTGATGTTATTGATGTCACTGTAGTAGTAGTTGTTGTTGATGTTAATGTAGTAGTAGATGTTGATGTCACTGTAGTAGTAGTAGTAGATGTTGATGTTGTTGATGTCACTGCAGTAGTAGTAGATGTCACCCTAGTAGTCCTTGTTGATGTTATTGATGTCACTGTGGTAGTATTTGATGTCACTGTAGTAGTAGTTGATGTCACTGTAGTAGTAGTTGTTGATGTTATTGATGTCACTGTAGTAGTAGTTGTTGTTGATGTTACTGTAGTAGTAGTTGTTGATGTCACTGTAGTAGCAGTTGTTGATGTTGCTGATGTCACTATAGTAGTAGTTGTTGATGTTGCTGATGTCACTATAGTAGTAGTTGTTGATGTTGTTGATGTCACTGTAGTAGTAGTTGATGTCACTGTAGTAAGAGTTGTTAATGTTGCTGATGTCACTATAGTAGTAGTTGTTGATGTTGTTGATGTAACTGTAGTAGTAGTTGTTGATGTTGTTGATGTCACTGTAGTAGTAGTTGTTGATGTTGTTGATGTCACTGTAGTAGTAGTTGTTGATGTTGTTGATGTCACTGTAGTAGTAGTTGATGATGTTGTTGATGTCACCATATTAGTAGTAGTAGTTGTTGATGTCACTGTAGTAGTAGTTGTTGATGTTGTTGATGTCACTGTAGTAGTAGTTGTTGTTGATGTTAATGTAGTAGTAGATGTTGATGTCACTGTAGTAGTAGTAGTAGATGTTGATGTTGTTCATGTCACTGCAGTAGTAGTAGATGTCACCCTAGTAGTCCTTGTTGATGTTATTGATGTCACTGTAGTAGTTGTTGTTGATGTTGATGTCACTGTAGTAGTATTTGATGTCACTGTAGTAGTAGTTGATGTCACTGTAGTAGTAGTTGATTTCACTGCAGTAGTAGTTTATGTCACTGTAGTAGTAGTTGTTGACATTATTGATGTCACTGTAGTAGTAGTAGTTGATGTTGATGTCACTGTAGTAGTAGTTGTTGATGTCACTGTAGTAGTAGTTGTTGATGTCACTGTAGTAGCAGTTGTTGATGTTGCTGATGTCACTATAGTAGTAGTTGTTGATGTTGTTGATGTCACTGTAGTAGTAGTTGTTGATGTTGTTGATGTCACTGTAGTAGTAGTTGTTGATGTTGTTGATGTCACTGTAGTAGTAGTTGATGATGTTGTTGATGTCACTGTAGTAGTAGTAGTAGTTGTTGATGTCACTGTAGTAGTAGTTGTTGATGTTGTTGATGTCACTGTAGTAGTAGTTGTTGATGTCACTGTAGTAGCAGTTGTTGATGTTGCTGATGTCACTATAGTAGTAGTTGTTGATGTTGTTGATGTCACTGTAGTAGTAGTTGATGTCACTGTAGTAAGAGTTGTTAATGTTGCTGATGTCACTATAGTAGTAGCTGTTGATGTTGTTGATGTCACTGTAGTAGTAGTTGTTGATGTTGTTGATGTCACTGTAGTAGTAGTTGTTGATGTTGTTGATGTCACTGTAGTAGTAGTTGATGATGTTGTTGATGTCACTGTATTAGTAGTTGTTGATGTTGTTGATGTCACTGTAGTAGTAGTTGTTGTTGATGTTAATGTAGTAGTAGATGTTGATGTCACTGTAGTAGTAGTAGTAGTAGATGTTGATGTTGTTGATGTCACCCTAGTAGTCCTTGTTGATGTTATTGATGTCACTGTAGTAGTTGTTGTTGATGTTGATGTCACTGTAGTAGTATTTGATGTCACTGTAGTAGTAGTTGATGTCACTGTAGTAGTAGTTGATTTCACTGCAGTAGTAGTTTATGTCACTGTAGTAGTAGTTGTTGATATTATTGATGTCACTGTAGTAGTAGTAGTTGATGTTGATGTCACTGTAGTAGTAGTTGTTGATGTCACTGTAGTAGTAGTTGTTGATGTTGTTGATGTCACTGTAGTAGTAGTTGTTGATGTTGTTGATGTCACTGTAGTAGTAGTTGTTGATGTTGTTGATGTCACTGTAGTAGTAGTTGATGATGTTGTTGATGTCACTGTAGTAGTAGTAGTAGTTGTTGATGTCACTGTAGTAGTAGTTGTTGATGTTGTTGATGTCACTGTAGTAGTAGTTGTTGATGTCACTGTAGTAGCAGTTGTTGATGTTGCTGATGTCACTATAGTAGTAGTTGTTGATGTTGTTGATGTCACTGTAGTAGTAGTTGATGTCACTGTAGTAAGAGTTGTTAATGTTGCTGATGTCACTATAGTAGTAGTTGTTGATGTTGTTGATGTCACTGTAGTGGTAGTTGTTGATGTTGTTGATGTCACTGTAGTAGTAGTTGATGTCACTGTAGTAAGAGTTGTTGATGTTGCTGATGTCACTATAGTAGTAGTTGTTGATTTTGTTGATGTCACTGTAGTAGTAGTTGTTGATGTTGTGTATGTCACTGTAGTAGTAGTTGTTGATGTTGTTGATGTCACTGTAGTAGTAGTTGTTGATGTTGTTGATGTCACTGTAGTAGTAGTTGTTGATGTTGTAGATGTCACTGTAGTAGTAGTTGTTGATGTTGTTGATGTCACTGTAGTAGTAGTTGATGATGTTGTTGATGTCACTGTAGTAGTAGTAGTAGTAGTTGTTGATGTCACTGTAGTAGTAGTTGTTGATGTTGTTGATGTCACTGAAGTAGTCTTTGATGTTGATGTCACTGTAGTAGTAGTAGTAGTTGTTGATGTCACTGTAGTAGTAGTAGTTGTTGATGTCACTGTAGTAGTAGTTGTTGATGTTGTTGATGTCACTGTAGTAGTAGTAGTAGTAGTTGATGCCACTGTAGTAGTAGTAGTAGTTGTTGATGTCACTATAGTAGTAGTAGTGGTAGTTGTTGATATCACTGTAGTAGTATTTGTTGATGTCACTGTAGTAGTAGTAGTAGTAGTTGATGCCACTGTAGTAGTAGTAGTAGTTGTTGATGTCACTATAGTAGTAGTAGTGGTAGTTGTTGATATCACTGTAGTAGTATTTGTTGATGTCACTGTAGTAGTAGTTGTTAATGTTGCTGATGTCACTATAGTAGTAGTTGTTGATGTTGTTGATGTCACTGTAGTGGTAGTTGTTGATGTTGTTGATGTCACTGTAGTAGTAGTTGATGTCACTGTAGTAAGAGTTGTTAATGTTGCTGATGTCACTATAGTAGTAGTTGTTGATGTTGTTGATGTCACTGTAGTGGTAGTTGTTGATGTTGTTGATGTCACTGTAGTAGTAGTTGATGTCACTGTAGTAAGAGTTGTTGATGTTGCTGATGTCACTATAGTAGTAGTTGTTGATTTTGTTGATGTCACTGTAGTAGTAGTTGTTGATGTTGTGTATGTCACTGTAGTAGTAGTTGTTGATGTTGTTGATGTCACTGTAGTAGTAGTTGTTGATGTTGTTGATGTCACTGTAGTAGTAGTTGTTGATGTTGTAGATGTCACTGTAGTAGTAGTTGTTGATGTTGTTGATGTCACTGTAGTAGTAGTTGATGATGTTGTTGATGTCACTGTAGTAGTAGTAGTAGTAGTTGTTGATGTCACTGTAGTAGTAGTTGTTGATGTTGTTGATGTCACTGAAGTAGTCTTTGATGTTGATGTCACTGTAGTAGTAGTAGTAGTTGTTGATGTCACTGTAGTAGTAGTAGTTGTTGATGTCACTGTAGTAGTAGTTGTTGATGTTGTTGATGTCACTGTAGTAGTAGTAGTAGTAGTTGATGCCACTGTAGTAGTAGTAGTAGTTGTTGATGTCACTATAGTAGTAGTAGTGGTAGTTGTTGATATCACTGTAGTAGTATTTGTTGATGTCACTGTAGTAGTAGTAGTAGTAGTTGATGCCACTGTAGTAGTAGTAGTAGTTGTTGATGTCACTATAGTAGTAGTAGTGGTAGTTGTTGATATCACTGTAGTAGTATTTGTTGATGTCACTGTAGTAGTAGTTGTTGATGTTGTTGATGTCACTTTAGTAGTAGTTGTTGATGTCACTGTAGTAGTAGTCGTAGTATTTGTTGATGTTGTTGATGTCACTGTAGTAGTATTTGTTGATGTTGTTGATTTCACTGTAGTAGCAGTTGTTCATGTTGTTGATGTCACTGTAGTATTAGATGTAGATGTTGTTGATGTCACTGTAGTAGCAGTTGTAGATGTTGTTGATGTCACTGTAGTAGCAGTTGTTGATGTTGTTGATGTCACTGTAGTATTAGATGTAGATGTTGTTAATGTCACTGTAGTATTAGATGTAGATGTTGTTGATGTCACTGTAGTGGTAGTTGTTGATGTCAATGAAGTAGTCTTTGATGTTGATGTCACTTTAGTAGTAGTTGTTGATGTTGATGTCACTGTAGAAGTAGTTGTTGATGTCACTGTAGTAGTAGTCGTTGTTGTTGATATTACTGTAGTAGTAGTTGTTGATGTCACTGTACTAGTAGTAGTTGATGTTGATGTCACTGTAGTAGTAGTAGTTGATGTTGATGTCACTGTAGTAGTAGTAGTTGATGTTGATGTCACTGTAGTAGTAGTTGTTGATGTCACTTTAGTAGTAGTTGATGTCACTGTAGTAAGAGTTGTTGATGTTGCTGATGTCACTGTAGTAGCAGTTGTTGATGTTGTTGATGTCACTGTAGTAAGAGTTGTTGATGTTGTTGATGTCACTGTAGTAGTAGTTGTTGATGTTGTTGATGTCACTGTAGTAGTAGTTGTTGATGTTGTTGATGTCACTGTAGTAGTAGTTGTTGATGTTATTGATGTCACTGTAGTAGTAGTAGTTGATGTTGATGTCACTGTAGTAGTAGTTGTTGATGTCACTGTAGTAGCAGTTGTTGATGTTGCTGATGTCACTATAGTAGTAGTTGTTGATGTTGTTGATGTCACTGTAGTAGTAGTTGATGTCACTGTAGTAAGAGTTGTTAATGTTGCTGATGTCACTATAGTAGTAGTTGTTGATGTTGTTGATGTAACTGTAGTAGTAGTTGTTGATGTTGTTGATGTCACTGTAGTAGTAGTTGTTGATGTTGTTGATGTCACTGTAGTAGTAGTTGTTGAT
This sequence comes from Oncorhynchus kisutch, assembly GCF_002021735.2. Classification (NCBI taxonomy): domain Eukaryota; kingdom Metazoa; phylum Chordata; class Actinopteri; order Salmoniformes; family Salmonidae; genus Oncorhynchus; species Oncorhynchus kisutch. The sequence continues at coordinate 21,357,683 of NC_034199.2, forward strand.
GTTGTTGATGTCACTGTAGTAGTAGTTGATGATGTTGTTGATGTCACTGTAGTAGTAGTAGTAGTTGTTGATGTCACTGTAGTAGTAGTTGTTGATGTTGTTGATGTCACTGTAGTAGTAGTTGTTGTTGATGTTAATGTAGTAGTAGATGTTGATGTCACTGTAGTAGTAGTAGTAGATGTTGATGTTGTTGATGTCACTGTAGTAGTAGTTGTTGATGTTGTTGATGTCACTGTAGTAGTAGTTGTTGATGTTGTTGATGTCACTGTAGTAGTAGTTGTTGATGTTGTTGATGTCACTGTAGTAGTAGTTGTTGTTGATGTTACTGTAGTAGTAGTTGTTGATGTCACTGTAGTAGCAGTTGTTGATGTTGCTGATGTCACTATAGTAGTAGTTGTTGATGTTGTTGATGTCACTGTAGTAGTAGTTGATGTCACTGTAGTAAGAGTTGTTAATGTTGTTGATGTCACTGTAGTAGTAGTTGTTGATGTTGTTGATGTAACTGTAGTAGTAGTTGTTGATGTTGTTGATGTCACTGTAGTAGTAGTTGTTGATGTTGTTGATGTCACTGTAGTAGTAGTTGTTGATGTTGTTGATGTCACTGTAGTAGTAGTTGATGATGTTGTTGATGTCACTGTAGTAGTAGTAGTAGTTGTTGATGTCACTGTAGTAGTAGTTGTTGATGTTGTTGATGTCACTGTAGTAGTAGTTGTTGATGTCACTGTAGTAGCAGTTGTTGATGTTGCTGATGTCACTATAGTAGTAGTTGTTGATGTTGTTGATGTCACTGTAGTAAGAGTTGTTAATGTTGCTGATGTCACTATAGTAGTAGTTGTTGATGTTGTTGATGTCACTGTAGTAGTAGTTGTTGATGTTGTTGATGTCACTGTAGTAGTAGTTGATGTCACTGTAGTAAGAGTTGTTGATGTTGCTGATGTCACTATAGTAGTAGTTGTTGATTTTGTTGATGTCACTGTAGTAGTACTTGTTGATGTTGTGTATGTCACTGTAGTAGTAGTTGTTGATGTTGTTGATGTCACTGTAGTAGTAGTTGTTGATGTTGTTGATGTCACTGTAGTAGTAGTTGTTGATGTTGTTGATGTCACTGTAGTAGTAGTTGTTGATGTTGTTGATGTCACTGTAGTAGTAGTTGTTGATGTTGTTGATGTCACTGTAGTAGTAGTTGTTGATGTTGTTGATGTCACTGTAGTAGTAGTTGTTGATGTCACTGTAGTAGCAGTTGTTGATGTTGCTGATGTCACTGGTGGTAGTAGTTGTTGATGTTGTTGATGTCACTGTAGTAAGAGTTGTTAATGTTGCTGATGTCACTATAGTAGTAGTTGTTGATGTTGTTGATGTCACTGTAGTAGTAGTTGTTGATGTTGTTTATGTCACTGTAGTAGTAGTTGATGTCACTGTAGTAAGAGTTGTTGATGTTGCTGATGTCACTATAGTAGTAGTTGTTGATTTTGTTGATGTCACTGTAGTAGTACTTGTTGATGTTGTGTATGTCACTGTAGTAGTAGTTGTTGATGTTGTTGATGTCACTGTAGTAGTAGTTGTTGATGTTGTTGATGTCACTGTAGTAGTAGTTGTTGATGTTGTTGATGTCACTGTAGTAGTAGTTGTTGATGTTGTTGATGTCACTGTAGTAGTAGTTGTTGATGTTGTTGATGTCACTGTAGTAGTAGTTGATGATGTTATTGATGTCACTGTAGTAGTAGTTGTTGTTGATGTTACTGTAGAAGTAGATGTTGATGTCACTGTAGTATTAGTAGTAGATGTTGTTGATGTCACTGCAGTAGTAGTAGATGTCACCCTAGTAGTCCTTGTTGATGTTATTGATGTCACTGTAGTAGTATTTGATGTCACTGTAGTAGTAGTTGATGTCACTGTAGTAGTAGTTGATGTCACTGTAGTAGTAGTTGATTTCACTGCAGTAGTAGTTTATGTCACTGTAGTAGTAGTTGTTGATGTCACTGTAGTAGTAGTTGTTGATGTTATTGATGTCACTGTAGTAGTAGTTGTTGTTGATGTTAATGTAGTAGTAGATGTTGATGTCACTGTAGTAGTAGTAGTAGATGTTGATGTTGTTGATGTCACTGCAGTAGTAGTAGATGTCACCCTAGTAGTCCTTGTTGATGTTATTGATGTCACTGTGGTAGTATTTGATGTCACTGTAGTAGTAGTTGATGTCACTGTAGTAGTAGTTGTTGATGTTATTGATGTCACTGTAGTAGTAGTTGTTGTTGATGTTACTGTAGTAGTAGTTGTTGATGTCACTGTAGTAGCAGTTGTTGATGTTGCTGATGTCACTATAGTAGTAGTTGTTGATGTTGCTGATGTCACTATAGTAGTAGTTGTTGATGTTGTTGATGTCACTGTAGTAGTAGTTGATGTCACTGTAGTAAGAGTTGTTAATGTTGCTGATGTCACTATAGTAGTAGTTGTTGATGTTGTTGATGTAACTGTAGTAGTAGTTGTTGATGTTGTTGATGTCACTGTAGTAGTAGTTGTTGATGTTGTTGATGTCACTGTAGTAGTAGTTGTTGATGTTGTTGATGTCACTGTAGTAGTAGTTGATGATGTTGTTGATGTCACCATATTAGTAGTAGTAGTTGTTGATGTCACTGTAGTAGTAGTTGTTGATGTTGTTGATGTCACTGTAGTAGTAGTTGTTGTTGATGTTAATGTAGTAGTAGATGTTGATGTCACTGTAGTAGTAGTAGTAGATGTTGATGTTGTTCATGTCACTGCAGTAGTAGTAGATGTCACCCTAGTAGTCCTTGTTGATGTTATTGATGTCACTGTAGTAGTTGTTGTTGATGTTGATGTCACTGTAGTAGTATTTGATGTCACTGTAGTAGTAGTTGATGTCACTGTAGTAGTAGTTGATTTCACTGCAGTAGTAGTTTATGTCACTGTAGTAGTAGTTGTTGACATTATTGATGTCACTGTAGTAGTAGTAGTTGATGTTGATGTCACTGTAGTAGTAGTTGTTGATGTCACTGTAGTAGTAGTTGTTGATGTCACTGTAGTAGCAGTTGTTGATGTTGCTGATGTCACTATAGTAGTAGTTGTTGATGTTGTTGATGTCACTGTAGTAGTAGTTGTTGATGTTGTTGATGTCACTGTAGTAGTAGTTGTTGATGTTGTTGATGTCACTGTAGTAGTAGTTGATGATGTTGTTGATGTCACTGTAGTAGTAGTAGTAGTTGTTGATGTCACTGTAGTAGTAGTTGTTGATGTTGTTGATGTCACTGTAGTAGTAGTTGTTGATGTCACTGTAGTAGCAGTTGTTGATGTTGCTGATGTCACTATAGTAGTAGTTGTTGATGTTGTTGATGTCACTGTAGTAGTAGTTGATGTCACTGTAGTAAGAGTTGTTAATGTTGCTGATGTCACTATAGTAGTAGCTGTTGATGTTGTTGATGTCACTGTAGTAGTAGTTGTTGATGTTGTTGATGTCACTGTAGTAGTAGTTGTTGATGTTGTTGATGTCACTGTAGTAGTAGTTGATGATGTTGTTGATGTCACTGTATTAGTAGTAGTAGTTGTTGATGTCACTGTAGTAGTAGTTGTTGATGTTGTTGATGTCACTGTAGTAGTAGTTGTTGTTGATGTTAATGTAGTAGTAGATGTTGATGTCACTGTAGTAGTAGTAGTAGTAGATGTTGATGTTGTTGATGTCACCCTAGTAGTCCTTGTTGATGTTATTGATGTCACTGTAGTAGTTGTTGTTGATGTTGATGTCACTGTAGTAGTATTTGATGTCACTGTAGTAGTAGTTGATGTCACTGTAGTAGTAGTTGATTTCACTGCAGTAGTAGTTTATGTCACTGTAGTAGTAGTTGTTGATATTATTGATGTCACTGTAGTAGTAGTAGTTGATGTTGATGTCACTGTAGTAGTAGTTGTTGATGTCACTGTAGTAGTAGTTGTTGATGTTGTTGATGTCACTGTAGTAGTAGTTGTTGATGTTGTTGATTGTCACTGTAGTAGTAGTTGTTGATGTTGTTGATGTCACTGTAGTAGTAGTTGAATGATGTTGTTGATGTCACTGTAGTAGTAGTAGTAGTTGTTGATGTCACTGTAGTAGTAGTTGTTGATGTTGTTGATGTCACTGTATAGTAGTTGTTGATGTCACTGTAGTAGCAGTTGTTGATGTTGCTGATGTCACTATAGTAGTAGTTGTTGATGTTGTTGATGTCACCTGTAGTAGTAGTTGATGTCACTGTAGTAAGAGTTGTTAATGTTGCTGATGTCACTATAGTAGTAGTTGTTGATGTTGTTGATGTCACTGTAGTGGTAGTTTGTGATGTTGTTGATGTCACTGTAGTAGTAGTTGATGTCACTGTAGTAAGAGTTGTTGATGTTGCTGATGTCACTATAGTAGTAGTTGTTGATTTTGTTGATGTCACTGTAGTAGTAGTTGTTGATGTTGTGTATGTCACTGTAGTAGTAGTTGTTTGATGTTGTTGATGTCACTGTAGTAGTAGTTGTTGATGTGTTTGATGGTCACTGTAGTAGTAGTTGTTGATGTTGTAGATGTCACTGTAGTAGTAGTTGTTGATGTTGTTGATGTCACTGTAGTAGTAGTTGATGATGTTGTTGATGTCACTGTAGTAGTAGTAGTAGTAGTTGTTGATGTCACTGTAGTAGTAGTTGTTTGATGTTGTTGATGTCACTGAAGTAGTCTTTGATGTTGATGTCACTAGTAGTAGTAGTAGTAGTTGTTGATGTCACTGTAGTAGTAGTAGTTGTTGATGTCCACTGAGTAGTAGTAGTTGTTGATGTTGTTGAATGTCACTGTAGTAGTAGTAGTAGTAGTTGATGCCACTGTGTAGTAGTAGTAGTTGTTGATGTCAACTATAGTAGTAGTAGTGGGTAGTTGTTGATATCACTGTAGTAGTATTTGTTGATGTCACTGTAGTAGTAGTAGTAGTAGTTGATGCCACTGTAGTAGTAGTAGTAGTTGTTGATGTCACTTATAGTAGTAGTGGTAGTTGTTGATATCACTAGTAGTAGTATTTGTTGATGTCACTGTAGTAGTAGTTGTTAATGTTGCTGATGTCACTATAGTAGTAGTTGTTGATGTTGTTGATGTCACTGTAGTGGTAGTTGTTGATGTTGTTGATGTCACTGTAGTAGTAGTTGATGTCACTGTAGTAAGAGTTGTTAATGTTGCTGATGTCACTATAGTAGTAGTTGTTGATGTTGTTGATGTCACTGTAGTGTAGTTGTTGATGTTGTTGATGTCACTGTAGTAGTAGTATTGATGTCACTGTAGTAAGAGTTGTTGATGTTGTTGATGTCACTATAGTAGTAGTTGTTGATTTGTTGATGTCACTGTAGTAGTAGTTGTTGATGTGTGTGTATGTCACTGTAGTAGTAGTTGTTGATGTTGTTGATGTCACTGTAGTAGTAGTTGTTGATGTTGTTGATGTCACTGTAGTAGTAGTTGTTGATGTTGTAGATGTCACTGTAGTAGTAGTTGTTGATGTTGTTGATGTCACTGTAGTAGTAGTTGATGATGTTGTTGATGTCACTGTAGTAGTAGTAGTAGTAGTTGTTGATGTCACTGTAGTAGTAGTTGTTGATGTTGTTGATGTCACTGAAGTAGTCTTTGATGTTGATGTCACTGTAGTAGTAGTAGTAGTTGTTGATGTCACTGTAGTAGTAGTAGTTGTTGATGTCACTGTAGTAGTAGTTGTTGATGTTGTTGATGTCACTGTAGTAGTAGTAGTATAGTTGATGCCACTGTAGTAGTAGTAGTAGTTGTTGATGTCACTATAGTAGTAGTAGTGGTAGTTGTTGATATCACTGTAGTAGTTTTTGTTGATGTCACTGTAGTAGTAGTAGTAGTAGTTGATGCCACTGTGTGTAGTAGTAGTTGTTGATGTCACTATAGTAGTAGTAGTGGTAGTTGTTGATATCACTGTAGTAGTATTTGTTGATGTCACTGTAGTAGTAGTTGTTGATGTTGTTGATGTCACTGTAGTAGTAGTTGTTGATGTCACTGTAGTAGTAGTCGTAGTAGTTTGTTGATGTTGTTGATGTACTGTAGTAGTATTGTTGATGTTGTTGATGTCACTGTAGTAGCAGTTGTTCATGTTGTTGATGTCACTGTAGTATTAGATGTAGATGTTGTTGATGTCACTGTAGTAGCAGTTGTAGATGTTGTTGATGTCACTGTAGTAGCAGTTGTTGATGTTGTTGATGTCACTGTAGTATTAGATGTAGATGTTGTTAATGTCACTGTAGTATTAGATGTAGATGTTGTTGATGTCACTGTAGTGGTAGTTGTTGATGTCAATGAAGTAGTCTTTGATGTTGATGTCACTTTAGTAGTAGTTTTGATGTTGATGTCACTGTAGAAGTAGTTGTTGATGTCACTGTAGTAGTAGTCGTTGTTGTTATATTACTGTAGTAGTAGTTGTTGATGTCACTGTACTAGTAGTAGTTGATGTTGATGTCACTGTAGTAGTAGTAGTTGATTTGATGTCACTGTAGTAGTAGTAGTTGATGTTGATGTCACTGTAGTAGTAGTTGTTGATGTCACTTTAGTAGTAGTTGATGTCACTGTAGTAGAGTTGTTGATGTTGCTGATGTCACTGTAGTAGCAGTTGTTGATGTTGTTGATGTCACTGTAGTAGTAGATGTAGATGTTGTTAATGTCACTGTAGTAGTAGTTGTTGATGTTGTTGATGTCACTGTAGTAGTTGTTGTTGATGTTGTTGATGTCACTGAGTAGTAGTTGATGTTGATGTCACTGTAGTAGTAGTTGTTGATTCTGATGTCACTGTAGTAGTAGTTGTTGATGTCACTGTAGTAGTAGTAGTTGTTGTTGATGTCACTGTAGTAGTAGTTGTTGATGTTGTTGATGTCACTGTAGTAGTAGTTGTTGATGTTTTGATGTCACTGTAGTAGTAGTGTTGATGTTGTTGATGTCACTGTAGTAGTAGTAGTTGTTGATGTTGTTGATGTCACTGTAGTAGTAGTTGTGATGTTGTTGATGTCACTATAGTAGTAGTTGTTGATGTTGTTGATGTCACTGTAGTAGTAGTAGTAGTTGTTGATGTCACTGTAGTAGTAGTAGTTGTTTGATGTGTACTGTAGTAGTAGTAGTTGTGTTGATGTCACTGTAGTAGTAGTAGTAGTTGTTGATGTCACTGTAGTAGTAGTTGTTAGTTGTTGATGTCACTGTAGTAGTAGTTGTTGATGTTGTTGATGTCACTGTAGTAGTAGTAGTATGTTGTTGATGCCACTGTAGTAGTAGTAGTAGTTGTTGATGTCACTATGTAGTAGTAGTGGTAGTTGTTGATATCACTGTAGTAGTATGTTGTTGATGTCACTGTAGTAGTAGTAGTAGTAGTTGATGTCACTGTAGTAGTAGTAGTAGTTGTTGATGTCACTATAGTAGTAGTAGTGGTAGGTGTTGATATCACGTAGTAGTATTTGTTGATGTCACTGTAGTAGTAGTTGTTGATGTTGTTGATGTCACTTTAGTAGTAGTTGTTGATGTCACTGTAGTAGTAGTCGTAGTATTTGTTGATGTTGTTGATGTCACTGTAGTAGTATTTGTTGATGTTGTTGATTTCACTGTAGTAGCAGTTGTTCATGTTGTTGATGTCACTGTAGTATTAGATGTAGATGTTGTTGATGTCACTGTAGTAGCAGTTGTAGATGTTGTTGATGTCACTGTAGTTAGCAGTTGTTGATGTTGTTGATGTCACTTAGTATTAGATGTAGATGTTGTTAATGTCACTGTAGTATTAGATGTAGATGTTGTGATGTCACTGTAGTGGTAGTTGTTGATGTCAATGAAGTAGTCTTTGATGTTGATGTCACTTTAGTAGAGGTGTTGATGTTGATGTCACTGTAGAAGTAGGTGTTGATGTCACTGTAGTAGTAGTCGTTGTTGTTGATATTACTGTAGTAGTATTTGTTGATGTCACTGTACTAGCTAGTAGTTGATGTTGATGTCACTGTAGTAGTAGTAGTTGATGTTGATGTCACTGTAGTAGTAGTAGTTGATGTGATGTCACTGTAGTAGTAGTTGTTGATGTCACTTTAGTAGTAGTTGATGTCACTGTAGTAGAGTTGTTGATGTTGCTGATGTCACTGTAGTAGCAGTTGTTGATGTGTTGATGTCACTGTAGTATTAGATGTAGATGTTGTTAATGTCACTGTAGTATAGATGTAGATGTTGTTGATGTCACTGTAGTGGTAGTTGTGATGTTGTTGATGTCACTGAAGTAGTTTTTGATGTTGATGTCACTGTAGTAGTAGTTGTTGATCTGATGTCACTGTAGTAGTAGTTGTTGATGTCACTGTAGTAGTAATAGTTGTTGTGATGTCACTGTAGTAGTAGTTGTTGATGTTGTTGATGTCACTGTAGTAGTAGTTGTTGATGTTGTTGATGTCAATGTAGTAGTAGTTGTTGATGTTGTTGATGTTCACTGTAGTAGTAGTTGTTGATGTTGTTGATGTCACTGTAGTAGTAGTTGATGATGTTGTTGATGTCACTATAGTAGTAGTTGTTGAGTTGTTGATGTCACTGTAGTAGTAGTAGTAGTTGTTGATGTCACTGTAGGTAGTAGTAGTAGTTGTTGATGTCATGTAGTAGTAGTTGTGATGTCACTGTAGTAGTAGTAGTTGTTGTTGATGTCAATGTAGTAGTAGTTGTTGATGTTGTTGATGTCACTGTAGTAGTAGTTGTTGATGTGTTGATGTCACTGTAGTAGTAGTTGTTGATGTTGTTGATGTCACTGGTAGTAGTAGTTGTTGATGTTGTTGATGTCACTGTAGTAGTAGTTGATATGTTGTTTGATGTCACTATCAGTAGTAGTCGTTGATGTTGGTAGTAGTTGTCTGATGTCACTGTAGTAGTAGTAGTAGTAGTTGTTGATGTCACTGTAGTAGTAGTAGTTGTTGATGTTGTTGATGTCCACTGTAGTAGTAGTAGTAGTTGTTGATGTCACTGTAGTAGTAGTTGTTGATGTTGTTGATGTCACTGTAGTAGTAGTAGTTGTTTGTTGATGTGACTGTAGTAGTAGTAGTAGTTGTTGATGTCACTATAGTAGTAGTAGTAGTAGTTGTTGTTGATGTGACTGTAGTAGTAGTAGTAGTTGTTGATGTCACTATAGTAGTAGTAGTAGTAGTAGTTGTTGATGTCAATGTAGTAGTAGTTGTTGATGTCACTGTAGTAGTAGTTGTTGATGTTGTTGATGTCACTGTAGTAGTAGTTGTTGATGTCACTGTAGTAGTAGTAGTAGTAGTAGTTGTTGATGTCACTGTAGTAGTATAGTAGTTGTTGATGTTGTTGATGTCACTATAGTAGTAGTTTATGTCACTGTAGTAGTAGTTGTTGATGTCACTCTAGTAGTTGTTGATGTCACTGTAGTAGCAGTTGTTGATGTTGTTTATGTCACTGTAGTAGTAGTTGATGTCACTGCAGTAGTAGGTTATGTCACTGTAGTAGTAGTTGTTGATGTCACTGTAGTAGTTGTTGATGTCACTGTAGTAGTAATAGTTGTTGTTGATGTCACTGTAGTAGTAGTTGTTGATGTTGTTGATGTCACTGTAGTAGTAGTTGTTGATGTTGTTGATGTCACTGTAGTAGTAGTTGTTGATGTTGTTGATGTCACTGTAGTAGTAGTTGTTGATGTTGTTGATGTCACTGTAGTAGTAGTTGATGATGTTGTTGATGTCACTATAGTAGTAGTTGTTGATGTTGTTGATGTCACTGTAGTAGTAGTAGTAGTAGTTGTAGATGTCACTGTAGTAGTAGTAGTAGTTGTTGATGTCACTGTAGTAGTAGTTGTTGATGTCACTGTAGTAGTAGTAGTTGTTGTTGATGTCAATGTAGTAGTAGTTGTTGATGTTGTTGATGTCACTGTAGTAGTAGTTGTTGATGTTGTTGATGTCACTGTAGTAGTAGTTGTTGATGTTGTTGATGTCACTGTAGTAGTTTGTTGATGTTGTTGATGTCACTGTAGTAGTAGTTGATGATGTTGTTTGATGTCACTATAGTAGTAGTTGTTGATGTTGTTGATGTCACTGTAGTAGTAGTAGTAGTTGTTGATGTCACTGTAGTAGTAGTAGTTGTAGTTGTTGATGTCACTGTAGTAGTATAGTTGTTGATGTTGTTGATGTCACTGTAGTAGTAGTAGTAGTTGTTGATGTCACTGTAGTAGTAGTTGTTGATGTTTTGATGTCACTGTAGTAGTAGTAGTTGTTTGTTGATGTGACTGTAGTAGTAGTAGTAGTTGTTGATGTCACTATAGTAGTAGTAGTAGTAGTTGTTGTTGATGTGACTGTAGTAGTAGTAGTAGTTGTTGATGTCACTATAGTAGTAGTAGTAGTAGTAGTTTGTTGATGTCATGTAGTAAGTAGTTTGTTGGATGTCACTGTTTAGTAGTAGTCTGTTGATGTTGTTGATGTCACTGTAGTAGTAGTTGTTGATGTCACTGTAGTAGTAGTAGTAGTAGTTGTTGATGTCACTGTAGTAGTAGTAGTATTGTTGATGTTGTTGATGTCACTATAGTAGTAGTTTATGTCACTGTAGTAGTAGTTGTTGATGTCACTGCTAGTAGTTGTTGATGTCACTGTAGTAGCAGTTGTTGATGTTGTTTATGTCACTGTAAGTAGTAGTTGATGTCACTGCAGTAGTAGGTTATGTCACTGTAGTAGTAGTTGTTGATGTCACTGTAGTAGTTGTTGATGTCACTGTAGTAGTAATATTTGTTGTTGATGTCACTGTAGTAGTAGTTGTTGATGTTGTTGATGTCACTGTAGTAGTAGTTGTTGATGTTGTTGATGTCACTGTAGTAGTAGTTGTTGATGTTGTTGATGTCACTGTAGTAGTAGTTTTGATGTTTGATGTCACTGTAGTAGTTGATGTTGTTGATGTCACTATAGTAGTAGTTGTTGATGTTGTTGATGTCACTGTAGTAGTAGTAGTAGTTGTTGATGTCACTGTAGTAGTAGTAGTAGTTGTTGATGTCACTGTAGTAGTAGTTGTTGATGTCACTGTAGTAGTAGTAGTTGTTGTTGATGTCAATGTAGTAGTAGTTGTTGATGTTGTTGATGTCACTGTAGTAGTAGTTGTTGATGTTGTTGATGTCACTGTAGTAGTAGTTGTTGATGTTGTTGATGTCACTGTAGTAGTAGTTGTTGATGTTGTTGATGTCACTGTAGTAGTAGTTGATGATGTTGTTGATGTCACTATAGTAGTAGTTGTTGATGTTGTTGATGTCACTGTAGTAGTAGTAGTAGTTGTTGATGTCACTGTAGTAGTAGTAGTAGTTGTTGATGTCACTGTAGTAGTAGTAGTGTTGATGTTGTTGATGTCACTGTAGTAGTAGTAGTAGTTGTTGATGTCACTGTAGTAGTAGTTGTTGATGTTGTTGATGTCACTGTAGTAGTAGTAGTTGTTGTTGATGTGACTGTAGTAGTAGTAGTAGTTGTTGATGTCACTATAGTAGTAGTAGTAGTAGTAGTTGTTGTTGATGTGACTGTAGTAGTAGTAGTAGTTGTTGATGTCACTGTAGTAGTAGTAGTAGTAGTTGTTGATGTCACTGTAGTAGTAGTAGTTGTTGATGTTGTTGATGTCACTGTAGTAGTAGTAGTAGTTGTTGATGTCACTGTAGTAGTAGTTGTTGATGTTGTTGATGTCACTGTAGTAGTAGTAGTTGTTGTTGATGTGACTGTAGTAGTAGTAGTAGTTGTTGATGTCACTATAGTAGTAGTAGTAGTAGTTGTTGTTGATGTGACTGTAGTAGTAGTAGTAGTTGTTGATGTCACTATAGTAGTAGTAGTAGTTGTTGATGTCACTGTAGTAGTAGTTGTTGATGTTGTTGATGTCACTGTAGTAGTAGTAGTAGTAGTTGATGCCACTGTAGTAGTAGTAGTAGTTGTTGATGTCACTATAGTAGTAGTAGTGGTAGTTGTTGATATCACTGTAGTAGTATTTGTTGATGTCACTGTAGTAGTAGTAGTAGTAGTTGATGCCACTGTAGTAGTAGTAGTAGTTGTTGATGTCACTATAGTAGTAGTAGTGGTAGTTGTTGATATCACTGTAGTAGTATTTGTTGATGTCACTGTAGTAGTAGTTGTTGATGTTGTTGATGTCACTTTAGTAGTAGTTGTTGATGTCACTGTAGTAGTAGTCGTAGTATTTGTTGATGTTGTTGATGTCACTGTAGTAGTATTTGTTGATGTTGTTGATTTCACTGTAGTAGCAGTTGTTCATGTTGTTGATGTCACTGTAGTATTAGATGTAGATGTTGTTGATGTCACTGTAGTAGCAGTTGTAGATGTTGTTGATGTCACTGTAGTAGCAGTTGTTGATGTTGTTGATGTCACTGTAGTATTAGATGTAGATGTTGTTAATGTCACTGTAGTATTAGATGTAGATGTTGTTGATGTCACTGTAGTGGTAGTTGTTGATGTCAATGAAGTAGTCTTTGATGTTGATGTCACTTTAGTAGTAGTTGTTGATGTTGATGTCACTGTAGAAGTAGTTGTTGATGTCACTGTAGTAGTAGTCGTTGTTGTTGATATTACTGTAGTAGTAGTTGTTGATGTCACTGTACTAGTAGTAGTTGATGTTGATGTCACTGTAGTAGTAGTAGTTGATGTTGATGTCACTGTAGTAGTAGTAGTTGATGTTGATGTCACTGTAGTAGTAGTTGTTGATGTCACTTTAGTAGTAGTTGATGTCACTGTAGTAAGAGTTGTTGATGTTGCTGATGTCACTGTAGTAGCAGTTGTTGATGTTGTTGATGTCACTGTAGTATTAGATGTAGATGTTGTTAATGTCACTGTAGTATTAGATGTAGATGTTGTTGATGTCACTGTAGTGGTAGTTGTTGATGTTGTTGATGTCACTGAAGTAGTTTTTGATGTTGATGTCACTGTAGTAGTAGTTGTTGATCTTGATGTCACTGTAGTAGTAGTTGTTGATGTCACTGTAGTAGTAATAGTTGTTGTTGATGTCACTGTAGTAGTAGTTGTTGATGTTGTTGATGTCACTGTAGTAGTAGTTGTTGATGTTGTTGATGTCACTGTAGTAGTAGTTGTTGATGTTGTTGATGTCACTGTAGTAGTAGTTGTTGATGTTGTTGATGTCACTGTAGTAGTAGTTGATGATGTTGTTGATGTCACTATAGTAGTAGTTGTTGATGTTGTTGATGTCACTGTAGTAGTAGTAGTAGTTGTTGATGTCACTGTAGTAGTAGTAGTAGTTGTTGATGTCACTGTAGTAGTAGTTGTTGATGTCACTGTAGTAGTAGTAGTTGTTGTTGATGTCAATGTAGTAGTAGTTGTTGATGTTGTTGATGTCACTGTAGTAGTAGTTGTTGATGTTGTTGATGTCACTGTAGTAGTAGTTGTTGATGTTGTTGATGTCACTGTAGTAGTAGTTGTTGATGTTGTTGATGTCACTGTAGTAGTAGTTGATGATGTTGTTGATGTCACTATAGTAGTAGTTGTTGATGTTGTTGATGTCACTGTAGTAGTAGTAGTAGTTGTTGATGTCACTGTAGTAGTAGTAGTAGTAGTTGTTGATGTCACTGTAGTAGTAGTAGTTGTTGATGTTGTTGATGTCACTGTAGTAGTAGTAGTAGTTGTTGATGTCACTGTAGTAGTAGTTGTTGATGTTGTTGATGTCACTGTAGTAGTAGTAGTTGTTGTTGATGTGACTGTAGTAGTAGTAGTAGTTGTTGATGTCACTATAGTAGTAGTAGTAGTAGTTGTTGTTGATGTGACTGTAGTAGTAGTAGTAGTTGTTGATGTCACTATAGTAGTAGTAGTAGTAGTAGTTGTTGATGTCAATGTAGTAGTAGTTGTTGATGTCACTGTAGTAGTAGTTGTTGATGTTGTTGATGTCACTGTAGTAGTAGTTGTTGATGTCACTGTAGTAGTAGTAGTAGTAGTAGTTGTTGATGTCACTGTAGTAGTAGTAGTAGTTGTTGATGTTGTTGATGTCACTATAGTAGTAGTTTATGTCACTGTAGTAGTAGTTGTTGATGTCACTCTAGTAGTTGTTGATGTCACTGTAGTAGCAGTTGTTGATGTTGTTTATGTCACTGTAGTAGTAGTTGATGTCACTGCAGTAGTAGGTTATGTCACTGTAGTAGTAGTTGTTGATGTCACTGTAGTAGTTGTTGATGTCACTGTAGTAGTAATAGTTGTTGTTGATGTCACTGTAGTAGTAGTTGTTGATGTTGTTGATGTCACTGTAGTAGTAGTTGTTGATGTTGTTGATGTCACTGTAGTAGTAGTTGTTGATGTTGTTGATGTCACTGTAGTAGTAGTTGTTGATGTTGTTGATGTCACTGTAGTAGTAGTTGATGATGTTGTTGATGTCACTATAGTAGTAGTTGTTGATGTTGTTGATGTCACTGTAGTAGTAGTAGTAGTTGTAGATGTCACTGTAGTAGTAGTAGTAGTTGTTGATGTCACTGTAGTAGTAGTTGTTGATGTCACTGTAGTAGTAGTAGTTGTTGTTGATGTCAATGTAGTAGTAGTTGTTGATGTTGTTGATGTCACTGTAGTAGTAGTTGTTGATGTTGTTGATGTCACTGTAGTAGTAGTTGTTGATGTTGTTGATGTCACTGTAGTAGTTGTTGATGTTGTTGATGTCACTGTAGTAGTAGTTGATGATGTTGTTGATGTCACTATAGTAGTAGTTGTTGATGTTGTTGATGTCACTGTAGTAGTAGTAGTAGTTGTTGATGTCACTGTAGTAGTAGTAGTTGTAGTTGTTGATGTCACTGTAGTAGTAGTAGTTGTTGATGTTGTTGATGTCACTGTAGTAGTAGTAGTAGTTGTTGATGTCACTGTAGTAGTAGTTGTTGATGTTGTTGATGTCACTGTAGTAGTAGTAGTTGTTGTTGATGTGACTGTAGTAGTAGTAGTAGTTGTTGATGTCACTATAGTAGTAGTAGTAGTAGTTGTTGTTGATGTGACTGTAGTAGTAGTAGTAGTTGTTGATGTCACTATAGTAGTAGTAGTAGTAGTAGTTGTTGATGTCAATGTAGTAGTAGTTGTTGATGTCACTGTAGTAGTAGTTGTTGATGTTGTTGATGTCACTGTAGTAGTAGTTGTTGATGTCACTGTAGTAGTAGTAGTAGTAGTTGTTGATGTCACTGTAGTAGTAGTAGTAGTTGTTGATGTTGTTGATGTCACTATAGTAGTAGTTTATGTCACTGTAGTAGTAGTTGTTGATGTCACTCTAGTAGTTGTTGATGTCACTGTAGTAGCAGTTGTTGATGTTGTTTATGTCACTGTAGTAGTAGTTGATGTCACTGCAGTAGTAGGTTATGTCACTGTAGTAGTAGTTGTTGATGTCACTGTAGTAGTTGTTGATGTCACTGTAGTAGTAATAGTTGTTGTTGATGTCACTGTAGTAGTAGTTGTTGATGTTGTTGATGTCACTGTAGTAGTAGTTGTTGATGTTGTTGATGTCACTGTAGTAGTAGTTGTTGATGTTGTTGATGTCACTGTAGTAGTAGTTGTTGATGTTGTTGATGTCACTGTAGTAGTAGTTGATGATGTTGTTGATGTCACTATAGTAGTAGTTGTTGATGTTGTTGATGTCACTGTAGTAGTAGTAGTAGTTGTTGATGTCACTGTAGTAGTAGTAGTAGTTGTTGATGTCACTGTAGTAGTAGTTGTTGATGTCACTGTAGTAGTAGTAGTTGTTGTTGATGTCAATGTAGTAGTAGTTGTTGATGTTGTTGATGTCACTGTAGTAGTAGTTGTTGATGTTGTTGATGTCACTGTAGTAGTAGTTGTTGATGTTGTTGATGTCACTGTAGTAGTAGTTGTTGATGTTGTTGATGTCACTGTAGTAGTAGTTGATGATGTTGTTGATGTCACTATAGTAGTAGTTGTTGATGTTGTTGATGTCACTGTAGTAGTAGTAGTAGTTGTTGATGTCACTGTAGTAGTAGTAGTAGTAGTTGTTGATGTCACTGTAGTAGTAGTAGTTGTTGATGTTGTTGATGTCACTGTAGTAGTAGTAGTAGTTGTTGATGTCACTGTAGTAGTAGTTGTTGATGTTGTTGATGTCACTGTAGTAGAAGTAGTTGTTGTTGATGTGACTGTAGTAGTAGTAGTAGTTGTTGATGTCACTATAGTAGTAGTAGTAGTAGTTGTTGTTGATGTGACTGTAGTAGTAGTAGTAGTTGTTGATGTCACTATAGTAGTAGTAGTAGTAGTAGTTGTTGATGTCAATGTAGTAGTAGTTGTTGATGTCACTGTAGTAGTAGTTGTTGATGTTGTTGATGTCACTGTAGTAGTAGTTGTTGATGTCACTGTAGTAGTAGTAGTAGTAGTTGTTGATGTCACTGTAGTAGTAGTAGTAGTTGTTGATGTTGTTGATGTCACTATAGTAGTAGTTTATGTCACTGTAGTAGTAGTTGTTGATGTCACTCTAGTAGTTGTTGATGTCACTGTAGTAGCAGTTGTTGATGTTGTTTATGTCACTGTAGTAGTAGTTGATGTCACTGCAGTAGTAGGTTATGTCACTGTAGTAGTAGTTGTTGATGTCACTGTAGTAGTTGTTGATGTCACTGTAGTAGCAGTTGTTGATGTTGTTGATGTCATTGTAGTATTAGATGTAGATGTTGTTGATGTCACTGTAGTATTAGATGTAGATGTTGTTGATGTCACTTTAGTGGTAGTTGTTGATGTTGTTGATGTCACTGAAGTAGTCTTTGATGTTGATGTCACTGTAGTAGTAGTTGTTGATGTTGATGTCACTGTAGTAGTAGTTGTTGATGTCACTGTAGTATTAGATGTAGATGTTGTTGATGTCACTGTAGTATTAGATGTAGATGTTGTTGATGTCACTGTAGTATTAGATGTAGATGTTGTTGATGTCACTGTAGTATTAGATGTAGATGTTGTTGATGTCACTGTTGTATTAGATGTAGATGTTGTTGATGTCACTGTAGTGGTAGTTGTTGATGTTGTTGATGTCACTGAAGTAGTCTTTGATGTTGATGTCACTGTAGTAGTAGTTGTTGATGTTGATGTCACTGTAGTAGTAGTTGTTGATGTCACTGTAGTAGTAGTAGTTGTTGTTGATGTCACTGTAGTAGTAGGTGTTGATGTTGTTGATGTCACTGTAGTAGTAGTTGTTGATGTTGTTGATGTCACTGTAGTAGTAGTTGTTGATGTTGTTGATGTCACTGTAGTAGTAGTTGTTGATGTTGTTGATGTCACTGTAGTAGTAGTTGATGATGTTGTTGATGTCACTATAGTAGTAGTTGTTGATGTTGTTGATGTCACTGTAGTAGTAGTAGTAGTTGTTGATGTCACTGTAGTAGTAGTAGTAGTAGTTGTTGATGTCACTGTAGTAGTAGTAGTTGTTGATGTTGTTGATGTCACTGTAGTAGTAGTAGTAGTAGTAGTAGTTGATGTCACTGTTGTAGTAGTTGTTGATGTTGTTGATGTCACTGTAGTAGTAGTAGTAGTAGTTGTTGTTGATGTGACTGTAGTGGTAGTAGTAGTTGTTGATGTCACTATAGTAGTAGTAGTAGTAGTTGTTGATGTCACTGTAGTAGTAGTTGTTGATGTCACTGTAGTAGTAGTTGTTGATGTTGTTGATGTCACTGTAGTAGTAGTTGTTGATGTCACTGTAGTAGTAGTAGTAGTTGTTGATGTCACTGTAGTAGTAGTAGTAGTTGTTGATGTTGTTGATGTCACTATAGTAGTAGTTTATGTCACTGTAGTAGTAGTTGTTGATGTCACTCTAGTAGTTGTTGATGTCACTGTAGTAGCAGTTGTTGATGTTGTTGATGTCACTGTAGTAGTAGTTGATGTCACTGCAGTAGTAGGTTATGTCACTGTAGTAGTAGTTGTTGATGTCACTGTAGTAGTTGTTGATGTCACTGTAGTATTAGATGTAGATGTTGTTGATGTCACTGTAGTGGTAGTTGTTGATATTGTTGATGTCACTGAAGTAGTCTTTGATGTTGATGTCACTGTAGTAGTAGTTGTTGATGTTGATGTCACTGTAGTAGTAGTTGTTGATGTCACTGTAGTAGTAGTAGTTTATGTTGATGTTACTGTAGTAGTAGTTGTTGATGTCACTGTACTAGTAGTAGTTGATGTTGATGTCACTGTAGTAGTAGTAGTTGATGTTGATGTCACTGTAGTAGTAGTAGTTGATGTTGATGTCACTGTAGTAGTTGTTGACGTTACTGTAGTGGTAGTTGTTGATGTCACAGTAGTAGTAGTTGTTGATGTCACTTTAGTAGTAGTTGATGTCACTGTAGTAAGAGTTGTTAATGTTGCTGATGTCACTATAGTAGTAGTTGTTGATGTTGTGTATGTCACTGTAGTAGTAGTTGTTGATGTTGTTGATGTCACTATAGTAGTAGTTGTTGATGTTGTTGATGTCACTGTAGTAGTAGTTGATGTCACTGTAGTAGTAGTTGTTGATGTCACTGTAGTAAGAGTTGTTAATGTTGCTGATGTCACTATAGTAGTAGTTGTTGATGTTGTTGATGTCACTGTAGTAGTAGTTGTTGATGTTGTTGATGTCACTGTAGTAGTAGTTGTTGATGTTGTTGATGTCACTGTAGTAGTAGTTGTTGATGTTGTTGATGTCACTGTAGTAGTAGTTGATGATGTTGTTGATGTCACTGTAGTAGTAGTTGTTGATGTTGTTGATGTCACTGTAGTAGTAGTAATTGTTGATGTCACTATTGTAGTAGTTGTTGATGTTGTTGATGTCACTGTAGTAGTAGTAGTAGTTGTTGATGTCACTGTAGTAGTAGTAGTAGTAGTTGTTGATGTCACTGTAGTAGTAGTTGTTGATGTTGTTGATGTCACTGTAGTAGTAGTAGTAGTTGTTGATGTCACTATAGTAGTAGTAGTAGTAGTTGTTGATGTCACTGTAGTAGTAGTTGTTGATGTTGTTGATGTCATTGTAGTAGTAGTTGTTGATGTCACTGTAGTAGTAGTAGTAGTAGTTGTTGATGTCACTGTAGTAGTAGTAGTAGTAGTTGTTGATGTCACTGTAGTAGTAGTAGTTGTTGATGTTGTTGATGTCACTGTAGTAGTAGTAGTAGTAGTAGTAGTTGATGTCACTGTTGTAGTAGTTGTTGATGTTGTTGATGTCACTGTAGTAGTAGTAGTAGTAGTTGTTGTTGATGTGACTGTAGTGGTAGTAGTAGTTGTTGATGTCACTATAGTAGTAGTAGTAGTAGTTGTTGATGTCACTGTAGTAGTAGTTGTTGATGTCACTGTAGTAGTAGTTGTTGATGTTGTTGATGTCACTGTAGTAGTAGTTGTTGATGTCACTGTAGTAGTAGTAGTAGTTGTTGATGTCACTGTAGTAGTAGTAGTAGTTGTTGATGTTGTTGATGTCACTATAGTAGTAGTTTATGTCACTGTAGTAGTAGTTGTTGATGTCACTCTAGTAGTTGTTGATGTCACTGTAGTAGCAGTTGTTGATGTTGTTGATGTCACTGTAGTAGTAGTTGATGTCACTGCAGTAGTAGGTTATGTCACTGTAGTAGTAGTTGTTGATGTCACTGTAGTAGTTGTTGATGTCACTGTAGTATTAGATGTAGATGTTGTTGATGTCACTGTAGTGGTAGTTGTTGATATTGTTGATGTCACTGAAGTAGTCTTTGATGTTGATGTCACTGTAGTAGTAGTTGTTGATGTTGATGTCACTGTAGTAGTAGTTGTTGATGTCACTGTAGTAGTAGTAGTTTATGTTGATGTTACTGTAGTAGTAGTTGTTGATGTCACTGTACTAGTAGTAGTTGATGTTGATGTCACTGTAGTAGTAGTAGTTGATGTTGATGTCACTGTAGTAGTAGTAGTTGATGTTGATGTCACTGTAGTAGTTGTTGACGTTACTGTAGTGGTAGTTGTTGATGTCACAGTAGTAGTAGTTGTTGATGTCACTTTAGTAGTAGTTGATGTCACTGTAGTAAGAGTTGTTAATGTTGCTGATGTCACTATAGTAGTAGTTGTTGATGTTGTGTATGTCACTGTAGTAGTAGTTGTTGATGTTGTTGATGTCACTATAGTAGTAGTTGTTGATGTTGTTGATGTCACTGTAGTAGTAGTTGATGTCACTGTAGTAGTAGTTGTTGATGTCACTGTAGTAAGAGTTGTTAATGTTGCTGATGTCACTATAGTAGTAGTTGTTGATGTTGTTGATGTCACTGTAGTAGTAGTTGTTGATGTTGTTGATGTCACTGTAGTAGTAGTTGTTGATGTTGTTGATGTCACTGTAGTAGTAGTTGTTGATGTTGTTGATGTCACTGTAGTAGTAGTTGATGATGTTGTTGATGTCACTGTAGTAGTAGTTGTTGATGTTGTTGATGTCACTGTAGTAGTAGTAATTGTTGATGTCACTATTGTAGTAGTTGTTGATGTTGTTGATGTCACTGTAGTAGTAGTAGTAGTTGTTGATGTCACTGTAGTAGTAGTAGTAGTAGTTGTTGATGTCACTGTAGTAGTAGTTGTTGATGTTGTTGATGTCACTGTAGTAGTAGTAGTAGTTGTTGATGTCACTATAGTAGTAGTAGTAGTAGTTGTTGATGTCACTGTAGTAGTAGTTGTTGATGTTGTTGATGTCATTGTAGTAGTAGTTGTTGATGTCACTGTAGTAGTAGTAGTAGTAGTTGTTGATGTCACTGTAGTAGTAGTAGTAGTTGTTGATGTTGTTGATGTCACTATAGTAGTAGTTGTTGAAGTTGTTGATGTCACTGTAGTAGTAGTAGTAGTAGTTGTTGATGTTGTTGATGTCACTGTAGTAGTAGTAGTAGTTGTTGTTGTTGATGTCACTGTAGTAGTAGTAGTAGTTGTTGTTGATGTCACTGTAGTAGTAGTAGTTGTTGTTGTTGATGTCACTGTAGTAGTAGTAGTAGTAGTTGTTGATGTTGTTGATGTCACTGTAGTAGTAGTAGTAGTTGTTGTTGTTGATGTCACTGTAGTAGTAGTAGTAGTTGTTGTTTATGTCACTGTAGTAGTAGTAGTAGTTGTTGTTGATGTCACTGTAGTAGTAATAGTAGTTGTTGTTGATGTCACTGTAGTAGTAGTAGTAGTTGTTGTTGATGTCACTGTAGTAGTAGTTGTTGATGTCACTGTAGTTGTAGTTGTAGATGTTGTTGATGTCACTGTAGTAGTTGTTGTTGATGTCACTGTAGTAGTAGTAGTAGTTGTTGTTGATGTCACTGTAGTAGTAGTAGTAGTTGTTGTTGTGGTTGTCAGGACTTTGTTTTAAACAGCCCAGGCAGGATTTCCAGAGAGAGAGACAGAGAGACTTACACGTGTCTGTTTGAATTCCCTTCTCGGGCGTCTCATTTCAGGAGCACTGTAACTAGATGCCTCCTGGTCGTGGAACACAAAGTACTTGACTGAGGGCCAGAGCTGCATCTCATCTCCTCCTCCCCCCATGCTCTCCCCCCTCCATCCCTCCATCCCCCCACCTGACTGTTTCAGGTTACACCTCATCCCCTCCCTCACTGTATCCCTGAGAAGTGGGAGGCAGGTAAGTTACTCTCAGGTGTGTGTGTGAGTGTATGTGTCCGCTTGTATCTGTGTATGTGTGTATGTGTGTGTGTGTGTGTGTATATGAGTGAGTATGTGAGTCAGACAGGTGAGCTACTCTCAGGTGTATGTGGGCTGGGCTGGCAGTGTATTCTGATTGGGTGAGCTGAGGTGTGGAGGAGGCTGCCTTTCAACCACTGATCGCCAGAAGTACTCATCTGATAAGGCCCTGCCTGCCTGCCTGCCTGCCTGCCAGCCCACCTCTAGCTCCACGGCTGCCAGGGTCACTCCACCCCACCCTGGAGGTCAAACGGTTAGTTACAGACCCCCTTAGACACAATGCTGTGGGCAGGGCAGGAGGAGGAAGAGAGGGAGCCACGGAGTTCTGTGTGCAGGGTAGAGGAGGTGGAGTGGTGCTGGCATCTCTAGTTTTCATCACTCACTCACTCACTCACTCGCAAGTCACACTCTAACTATAGCCCCCAGGCTCACCCAAGCTGTCTCTGCCTCCCTCCCTCCCAGTCTCTCTCTCTCTCTCTCAATTCAATTCTTTGGGTTTTATTGGTATGGGAAACATATGTTTAAATTGCCAAAACAAGTGAAATAGATAATAAGCCAAAGTAAAATAAACAATAAAAGATTAACAATAAACATTACACTCCCAAAAGTTCCAAAGGAATAAAGACATTTCAAATGTCATATTATGTTTATATACAGTGTTGTAACGATATGCAAATAGTTCAAGTACAAAAGGGAAAATAATTAAACATAGATATGGGTATTTACAATGGGGTTTGTTCTCCACTGGTTGCCCTTTTCTTGTGGCAACAGGTCACAAATCTTGTGATGGCACACTGTGGTATTTCACCCAATAGATATGGGAGTTTATCAAAATTGGACTTGTTTTCAAATTATTTGTGGGTCTGTGTAATCTGAGGGAAATATGTGTCTCTAATATAGCAGGAAGCTAGGAAGTGCAGCTCAGTTTCCACCTCATTTTGTGGGCAGTGTGCAGATAGCCTGTCTTCTCTTGAGAGCCAGGTCTGCCTACGGCGGCACCTCTCAACAGCAAGGCTGTGCTCATTGAGTCGGTACATAGTCAAAGCTATCCTTCATCTTGGTTACACACAGTGGTCAGCTATTCTGACACTGTGTACTCTCTGTTAAGGGCCAAATAGGATTCTAGTTTGTTTTGTATTTTTGTTCATTCTTCCAATGTGTCAAGTAATTATATTTTTGTTTTC
>NC_034199.2:21697957-21835457 GCF_002021735.2 Oncorhynchus kisutch
GGTTGGACGTACTGACAAATTCTCTAAAACAACTCTGGAGGCTGCTATGGTAGAGAAATTAATATTCAATTCTCTGGCAACAACTGTGGTGGATGTTCCTGCAGTCAGCATGTCAATTGTACACTCCCTCAAAACTTGAGACCTCTGTGGCATTGTTTTGTGTGACAAAACTTCACGTTTTAAAGTGGCCTTTTTTTGTCCCCTGCACAAGGAGCACCTGTGTAATGATCATGCTGCTCAGTCAGCTTCTTGATATGCCACACCTGTCAGGTGGATGGATTATCTTGGCAAAGGAGAAATGTTCTCTAACAGGGATGTAAACAAATTTGAGAGAAATAAGCTTTTTGTGTGTATGGGACATTTCTGGGATCTTTTATTTCAGCTCATGAAACATGGTACCAACACTTTCCATGTTGCGTTTATATTCTTGTTCAGTATATTAAAAAAAAGAGAAACCGACATAATGCCATCTTTCGGTTTCTCGACCTCTGTCTGTCCAACCCTCCCTCAGTCCAGTCATCCATCGTACAGTTTGTAAACCTGGCCAATCTACCTGTCCTTTACCTAGCCACCCTCAACTTAGTCATGGACGGGTTTAGGCCAAATCTGTCACACTGTAAGTCTCCCTGCCTCTCCGTCACAACATAGGGATTCGGACAGAACAGTCAGGGGAAATCCCTCCTGTGTTCAGCTGAAATAACATAAAAGAGCAAATACACACTTGACCCACGGCCAAATATAGACAGCACCAGTCTATTATTTGAAATCCGTTAATACTCTCCACGCCCGGCTCTACACTGAGACTGTAAACATGGTTAGTGGACAATGCCCCGAGATTGATCTGTGTCACATTATCGAATCTAACACCTCAGCCTGGTCCACAAACAAAGTCAGAGATGTACCTTTCACCCTGCTACACCCCAAATAAAAACACAATTTAAAATCACTTTTGTAACCTAAGAATAAAGAGGATTGAGTATAAAAAGAGTCCTAAACAGAGTGAAAGACCACTTCCCAAAACTCTGATATGGAGAAGTGTGTACGTGAGTGGCTGTGCTCAGCTGATGGGTGTGGATGTGAAGGCAGCTTGTTTACAGAGTAGAGTCAACTCCACAAAAATGCTCTGGTTGGGGACTGTCATGTGGCCTGTGTGGGCACTAAACTGGTGCATACAGATATCAGGAGCAATTCTTTAAAGAAAAGCACATTTGAATGGGGACTGGTGAACTGCAGTGCGCCTAAATAGAGTTTGTTTATTGAACAGATTATTATTAACATTATTACATATGTGAGCACACATACATAGGCCTGCATAAATGCATATAACATAACCTGTCTCTATTGTACTTGTTTGCATCTGAAGATGTCTTGGTCCCAAACATCTTGGTGCCAAACAGCTTTGTGAGTCCCAGAGAGAGTGCTCTAAAGAGACACTCCCAGAGCCCCTCTATTGATGTGTCCCTGGTGCTCCTCCCCCTCGCTCCAAAAGACATCTGTAGCAGCTGCCCCCTTGTACTCCTGTCAGCAGGGCAGTGCAGGGGGTGGTGTGTGTGCGTGTGCGTGTGGAGGTGGGGTAGGGTTAGAGGGGGTGTGTTAGGGCATCTCCCCTTTGGGAGGGAGCCAACTCGCACACTTGAGTAACATCACATTCATCAATGGCTAATAGTCGCTGGCAGGTCACCCTGAAAACACAACATCGACCTATGACCCTTTTTTAGCACAAAGCCGGTGCACTGGTCACACTAGTCCTTGGTGTATCTCTTCTCCCTTTCGCTCTATCCCTTTCTTTCTCTCTTACTCATACCACTGTGTGGACACAGATGTATAATGTTTTATAATAGCACTTTCCTTACATATTCATAACTCATAAACAAGTTGAATTAGCGATTAGTAAAAAAAAAGATCTCCGCCCTAGGCATTCATATGGTCTAGTATAAAAAAAACATGACTAAAGTGTGTCTATCAACATAGAAAAAAATAAATGTTTTACCTGCTAAACGATATCACTTTCTTGGCAAGCTTAGGACTTGCAGCACAAGTAGCCACAGTCTGTGGCTGTGTAGACACACATACACACACACACACTTATCACATTAAGCGTGCAAAACGCCAGGTGTACAAATTGCATTTTACACATCCAGGGTGAAAGGGAGAGAAGCCTGACAAACTTCTACTTGGCTCTTTCTCAAAACACATAGAAATATAGTGAATATTAGGCTATCATCCATGTTTCACACAACTTCATAGAACAAACAATAGGCTGTTGTGAATACTGGATTCATTGGTGAATACCTTTAGGAGTAGGCAAGGCTATGAGATAAAACCCATAACAGGCTATCAAATCAAGTTTAATATGTGAAGTATTTGTTCCTCTAGCGTTCAAAGCAAACATGAACTGCAAGAACTATACAACACTATAAACAAATATTGTTTCCTATTTTAAACCGTACAACTCCATTAGTCTCACACTTTGGCTGTCTGAACTCAGAACAGCTCTTGAACTCCTTCGGAAGTCCCGCCCTCCTTCTGAACCTCGATGATGTAACCACTTTCCAAGTATAGAGTGTTGGCGATGGTTAAGCGGCTTTACCTCTGGCGGAGGCTTCTGTCAGTTAGGTGACGTCACCGGGATCGTGTTATTATTGTAAACAGCCCGCCTGCTTTCCACTGACGCTCTCTGCCGAGCCGACTATCCCCAGTCCTTTGTTCACACACTGCAAATACCAGCGCGACAAAGCAATAGGACAATAACGGGTTGCCTGCGCAAGTGGTGGATTAAAAGACGGAACAAGGTTTAAATGGGGTTGTGAATAAAATGACAAGTATAAATTAATTTGAGTTTATTATCAAGCTAGTAGCATATTCCACGAAGCCGGCTACTCGCTACGATTGCCTACAGGGCAACACTTTGATTTGACGTTTATTCAAAAAATATATATAAGCTACGCTATGCATGAATACCAATTCTGTAGCCTAAAAGAAACGCTGAAGAATTGTGTCTAGAATGGGTCTTTAATTAGGCTACTGTAGTCAGAAATTGCAAGATGACAAGACACCACAAGTAGCCTAAACAAGACAATGTCACCAGTGTTATTCACTTAATAGTTAATGGCAAATTGGTTCCCAATAAAATGCAGTTCAGTTATCAATTGAAGGAGGTCTAAATTCAACATGAATCTGATGGCACTCTGTGTTCAATTTCCAAGGAAAACAAAGCGCAAACAACCCTATGGCGAATAATCAACATTTATTTTCGACATTGAAGTCCATTAAGGAGGATGCAACTGGCTAGATCTAGGACAGAACCCCGGAATCAAAATCAAAAAGTTTAAAGAGTACGAATGGTTAATTCTACTTACTATGCGGCTCGGAGACCAGTGTTCGAGTGGGATGACACAGCTCAAATCGCAGCCAGATAAACCCCCGTCTCAATATTTCCTTTCACTTGACAACAGGGATCCGTGTCCCGATTAAGTGCAATTTCAGCAGGAGTCAAGGAAGTTGTTCTTTTGTTCCAGTATTTATAGGTTGCGTCAATGTTGCGAAAAGGGTAGGCGGAGCGGTGGCACAAGCGAGCTAGAGAGAGAGTGGAGGGAAAAAACATATAGGCTATGAGCGTAAACCCTTCGAGCCTCGAGCGCACGATGTAGCCAGAAAACCCCTTCTTCCAAATCCTAGACACAATCGTATGATCAGATTAGGTCACGTGTTCTCAAACGACCAGCACCCTTCCAAACTCCAACAGACACGAGCGAGCAGACCCCTCTCCGCCAAGGGTATGATAGGTAGGCTACCGGGCGCTCACCGTGCGCAGCGGAGACGAGAGCTGCTAGCCAGCTATAGGACCGGGAAATGCAGGGACACGCCAAGTGCAGACCAAACTCTTCCTATAACGTCGTGATGACTCACTGAATAAACGTATAGGCTGAAGGTTTCATGCGCCAATGGTTGGCAAGCTGGAGGGCTCCCTGGAGTCTCCCGTAGGGAGGACAAAATACAGTTTAAGCTTAAGATGCGCTCAATATTGTTTTATATCCTATCACAACTTGGAAGGGGATTCATGAGCATTGAATTGTAAAATCGAATAGCCTCCAAAAGACTGCTCGGCGTGCCTCGGATCAAAAGGTGAGCTTGTCCGTTTCCCGCAGTTGCATCAGGATGTTCGCTCGTGACAATGTCACCACCAACAAGCCATGTTCTCATCTCCTCCCCATTTAATTTGTCAAAGTTGACAGGCAACAGAACGTGTGGGAAATGACTCAGATATCACCCGTAGGATTTCTTTGTCTAAACTATCCATTCCACATAAACATTATAAACAAAGGAATGCCTATGTTTTTACGCAAATGCTGTAAAACCAATTACTCAGTCAGTCAGTTAGTCTATCATATCCATATGCTGCAACATTAGGTAAATAAAACATACATGACTCAAAACTGTGGAATAGAGAGCCAACATTATCTGCAACGCTGTGCCCCGCCAGAACAATAACTACCTGCTTGCAGCAGACTGCACCATCTCTCCAAGCGCACCACAGCAACTTTTATAGGCAATGCTAGCCATCATTTTTCACAATACAAGTCAAGTTTTTTCAATTAATCATAAATAACCGAACGGGGGAATAGTGAGCAAAAAGGCTAGATTGTTCTCTTTGAACAAAAAAGTAAGCAATGCACTTTAGAGGCGAGCTAGGATCCCATTTTTGGCAATAGGCTACACGGACCCGCATGTGCAAATGTAGTGTGGATCGTAAACTGTCCCATTTTGTGAATAATAAAATACTTGCATATTTTTCGGGGCGACTGGTTCATGTGGACTGGTTCATGTGGACGGGTTCATGTGGACTGGTTCATGTGGACTGGTTCATATGGACTGGTTCATGTGAGATTACAGTTACATCATTATGCATTATGAAAGGTCTAGCCCACAGAGCTTCCAATCAGCACGCAAAGTCACAGGGTGACGTTCAGCTCAACCTGCACCAAATAGGATATTTCAGTTTCTAAATGGAATAAAGCAGCGACTAAAATAAACTAATTACATGCCAACTGCGGCCTGCAGCCGTGCTTCTAAATGTAGTTATTTAAAAAAAAAACACGGCTAACATCAGCTATAAAGCATGAGGCCACTTGAACCAGAGACTATTTGTTCGGTTCAGAAACCCCAAAACCAAGACCCAACATTTAAGCTATTTACACTTAGTGTCCGAAGTTCTCTCAGTCTCTGGTTTCATTGGTTTAAATTAGAGTAGGACTAGTAGGATTAGAGTCGACCAGACGTCACCAAAATAGCCAGTGGGTTCCATACATTTAGTCTAGGCTACTCATGGCCGTTTAATATTGTGATTTTTGTGTGTGTTGCGTGACCTATACTGTTTGATGGTCCAGTTCTCGCAAAAATGCCTGTCTGAATCTTTTTTTTAAAAATCCAGCTGCGTCTGTCATGGATTGGAATAATAAGGACATTATCCATGCTTTCAAACAGTCACTAAAACACAGGGCCGAGAAGGCCTGTTTGACCAAAGTATTTTGACACGAGGTATGTGTATTGTATGCCTATAAAACATAAATATTATTTTCCACAAAGACTTAAAAATTACATTTTAAGGAATATACTGTACTGACTAATGGAGAACTGAATAGTCGATAAATTAGGCCTATTATTGGCATAGGCCTCATCTACGTATGAATAATGTTACAACGTTTGAAGGTATTCATGAGAGAGAGAGAGAGAGAGAGAGACCAGTGGCCCACAATACCGCGTAAAGTTTTAGTTTTGAAGGGACGAAGCTTTTAGGAAGTTAATTTGCAAAGTGTTCTATTTATGGAAGAGAAAAACATTGCTCTTGCACATAACTGTTTGCACAGCTGAGGTGAGCTGTCGGCGTTTTCCAGCAATTACCTATTCATCATTGTTTTTTAAATGCCCTATAGGCCTACCAAAAGGAAATTAAATGAAACGAGGATTTGTGGAAACAGGTGTAAACTTCTAAATATATTTAATTCAAAGTAGGGCTGAAAAAGTTTTATTTTACACCCATATTCGGACATGAATTTCAGTGTAGCAACCCGCATTAAAACAGCAAATATGTGGCTATTTTGAGATGCTCGGCCACTTCTTTATCAACATAATAACCTGGCGGTACTGTGAATACTTCTGAACTAGGCCCATTGCCGCATCTTATTGTCCCGCATTTGTTTCACTATAGGCATATTTATCAAACAAAGTGAAGAAATCAAATCAATGGAGGCTAAACATGACTTCGATTTTGTCGTGGTTCATTGCATTTGCTACGGATTGTGTGGGGGATTGCCTAATATTTGTATGAATCACAATTAGCAAATGAACGAAATGTGTTGAGGGACAATAGCTGAAATCAGAGATCTTTGCCAAACATTATCAGAATAAGCATATTGGATTTAAGTAAAGATCAAGGTTCAATGTGAATGACCATTGAGATCCTTTAAAAATAGATATTTTTCTAATATTTTGAAAAATATCAAATGTTTTTCCTTTCGAAATCTGAACAACTATTCCCTGCGTATGGTAGCCGCCTATAAGAAAGATGAGTTATAATTGTATTCATAATTACATGCACATTGAAATCCGCGCAATTCGAAGGGGGTAAAAAAAATAAGATGTCCAGCTTTTCCTGTCACTGACAAAACACGCACTTTAGCTTAGCGTTTAGAATAGGGACAATGTTGTGCCAATCTTATAAACGATGTCCAAGTTACTACCAGAAGTATGCTAATGCTGCTGGTTGTCCATTCATTGAAGTAGCCACGCACCGCAGAGGCACTGTGACTGAGGTTGACCGTCACTCTTTTTATACTCACCATATAGATAGGCTTACAGCATTTACACTCACCTCAATATACCCTTTGGATGACCTACCTTTTTCTTTCACCATGCGAATGAATGTGACTACAGTCTTCAGCCCATGCCAAATCATGCTTTCGTCTTACTTGTTGTGTGAGAGAGCGATGGTTCCAGTAACCAGGTTTCCATCCAACCTTTTTATGTAGTAGCTTACATGTTGGATAAAAAAGGTCACGACAGCCCTGATGGAAAGATGTCGACAAAAACAAAATATGTCAGACACGGTGGGATCTTTTTGTGTTGTTACAATTAATTATGCAATACATGGTGATGGAAACTCCTTTATGCGCAAATATGGATAAATAATCATCATATCAAAGTAAACTTGGAGTCACGGCATGTTTTGTGGTCCTCCTAATACGACTCGTGAAAGCATGCAGTTTAATAGGCTATAGATGAAATAACATGATGAACTTCACAAGGTGGTGAAAGTGATCCAAGACATATCGACGGTCTTATTTTGGTGACATGATGATCGATTTTTGGATGCAATTTGACAAAATAAAAACAATCTTGCTATTTTGTCCATAATAATCTCATTCATGTATCTGCGAGCTTTTGGCTATAGCGCATTAGCCAATATCACATTACCTATCTAATGTAACAGTTTTCGTGACAAAACCATCAGTTGAGTTGAAAATGCGATGGAAACCCATTCAACTTGTATTGTTCTCTTTGGCATATGGGAATTTAACCGCACAAGTTATTGTTATGTGCACTACGCCTTTAATCTGCAACAAGTCAATTTGATGAAAACATCTCTAGTGGGAAAATGTTTTTATGCGGATTTGAGAATATTCGCATGAAAATCTGTCGCCAATTGGATGGAATGTGCCACTTTAGTGAGGCTCAGTTGGTGGAGTATGGCGCTTGCAACGCCATGGTTGTGGGTTAGATTCCCACGGGGGAGCAGTACAAAAAATGTATGCACTCACTGGGCTACTGTAAGTTACTGTGGATAAGAGCGTCTGCTAAATGACTTAAATGTCAAAATTGACATCGAACTACAGGACGCATACATCATCATCAATTCACATTCAAGGTTTGATCTACATTTTAAATTGCTGGTTTACCTGGGAATAATAACCTAGTTGCTGATTTATCAAACATAATCTCCGGTAAAATGAGGCCAACTAATTCATATCTATCTAGTATGCAATTCAAATCTACTAGTACCAGTTTTTAGGCCTGTAAAACATGGTCAGAAAACAAGAGAAGAGACCGAATCGCTGGGGTATGTTTGCTATAAAATAAAATAAAAATTTAGATCGGAAATGAATACAAATATTCTATTTATTATTCTGTCTTGGATAAAGGCTTTGATAGGGGGAAGCAGGTCATTTTATGAATAATTATATCACGCACACACTTACAGACAAACACACGGACACACATACACATACACAGACTGTATGTTTTGGCGTATTATGTACTTCGCTATTTATATTTTAACAACCTTTACTCCCCTACATTCCTGAAGAAAATATCTACATTTTACTCCCATACGTTTTCCCAGAAAATAGAAAGTACTCTTTCCATTTCGAATGCTCAGGCAGGACAGAATTATCAATATAACGCTTTGTCACCCCTACTGCCTCTGATATGGCGGACTCACTAAACACAAATACTGTGTTTGCAAATTATGTCTGAATGTTGTAGTGTGCACCGGTCTAACCATAATTAAAAATAACAAGACAATCCTGCCTTCTGGTTTGCTTAATATAAGCAATTTAATGTATATAATTGACTTTTTAATCAAGTATGACAATTTTACCTTTTCCACCACTTTTCCACCAAATTTAAAACCAGATACTTTTAGACTTCTACTCAAGTAGTATTTAACTGGGTGAATTTCACTTTAACTTGAGTTAGTTTCTATTAAGATATCCTTACTTTTATTAAAGTATGACAACTGAGTACTTTTTCCACCACACACACACACACACACACACACACACACACACACACACACACACACACACACACACACACACACACACACACACACACACACACACACACACACACACACACACACACACACACACACACACACACACACACACACACACACACACACACACCAGTCTCCTACAAACTTGTTTGATGTCGTTAAATGCGTATGTTTGTGTGTGATTAGTTTGCCTGTCTGCCAACGTGTCTTCTGTGGCACAGTATTATAACTATCAGCTCATTTGCATGGTGTGTGGGCAGACGTACAGTCAGAATGCAAACGGGACAGGGTAATCATCAGACTGATCTGCTGCTCCCTGAAAGGTCATTCATGCCACAGCAGACAGCACACAACCAGAAGCACAGGTTCAGAGCAAAAGGACTACATCTCAGTAGCCTTAGTGGCATCCTAAATGTCTGTACCATTGTCTCTATGTGAGTTTCTTTCTGTGGAGTTTACATGATACAAAGACAATTCATGTGAAAGGAGACATAGTCAAATTGAACTTGAACTCAGTGACACTGTGTGCAGGTCACATGAGTGTGTAATGTGCCGTGCTTGTATATATATATATATGTGTGTGTGTGGGAGAACATGCCGTTATAAGTCTGGTTCCACTTGTGTTCCAAACACAGCGCTGTTGTCTTCAAAGGAGCAGACAGATCTGTGCGTGACAGACAGCCAGGACGTCCTCCTCCCTCCTAACGACCAGGCCTTTGATTTACACGAAGGCTGCACTGCACACTTTGTGTGTGTGTGTGTGTGTCTGTGTGTGTGTGCGTGCGTTTGTGTTTCAAACAGCCTCCAGACTAACTGCTGAAAACGAGGGGGAAAAAGTTGAACAATGACATTCAGCCAGACCACTGAGACCAATCGTTTTTGTACCAAAATGTCACTGAAGAAACAAAGTGTTTGATTAGGATTTTAAACACAAAATGCATGAATAACATGCTGCATACCACTGGAGCTGATAATAATAGGCTGAAGATATTGCACATTTACACAATATTGTATTCTTTGTCTGCAATGGCACCAACCTCAGTCACTTCATAAACAGTAACTAACTACATTGTGATTCAATGTAGAGTTTCATGGGTAGGCATTTTTTTAAACAAACAGCAGACTGCAAAAGAATTAAGGAGACAAGGATTGCCATGGAAATGATTAAAATAAAACAACATCGTAATACTATACGCTTTTTAACCAAATTGTGGCCGATATTTAGAATATGAGGAACTGAAAGGTCATATTGTGTGGGAGGCCTCATTTAATGACTCACACTGACACACTGATGCTGTGTGTGTGAGTGTCTGTGTCTGTGTATGTGTGTGTTGGTGTGTGTATGCGCATTATGGTATGCATATGTGTTACTCTGTACGTTTGCATTTCTATGTGTGTATCTGTGTAACAGCATGTGTGTGTAAGACTTCCACTGATACAACACGATGTCTCAGCTACCAGCAGCTTTTCACCCTCTAAACAAGGTTTTGGTTGGGGTGTGTAACCGAAGGGTTAATGTCAGCCATTTTATAAACAATGTACAGGAAAAAACACATTCAAATACAGTGGTAAAACAGAGCTACATGTAAGACACTCTTGTTCGTGTGTGTATGTGAATGTGTGTGTTTAAATGCATGTGTGCATCTGTGTACATGCATGTGTGAGTGAGTGTGTGTGTGTGTATATAGTGCTGGGTGAGGCCTCCCTGGGTCCTTGTTAGAACTAGGTCAGAGGAGACCACTGGTTGGTCAGTTGGAACGGTGCTGCTCTCTCACACAGAAGAAAGAAAAACATAGAAGGAATTCTTGCCTTGGATTGAAGGATAATTAGAGAGTGTTTGACCTATTTGTCCCCTTAAATAAACCAAATGTTGGTAATTTTCTTCTGAACGCTTCGCAATGCACAGTTTAACGGTTTCGGGGGATCCCCTGTGAATGTACAGTTGAACTGTTTCGGGGGCTCCGCTGTCAATGGGTTCTCAGTATTTACTCCACCATTGGGATCAATTGCATTTCAAGTCTGTCAATTCATTTGACGAACGGATTTGATTCTCTCTTTCTCTATCTTTGTCTGTATAGGACAGGTCATAATCAAATAAAAACAGTCATGTTACACTGAAAGAGAGAGAGAGAGAGGGAAAGAGACAGAGAGACAGAGAGTACTAAAACACTAAGAAATACTCACTTGAGCTCGACAAAACACCCTCTACTTTCAACGGTTTATTTTCTTTGGTTCTGCTCTTTACATTACACTACTATGGTAGAACCCACCAGACAGGTATGTCAACAGGATACACAGGCCAACAGGAAGTGAAAGACACGTACACAACACACACACACACACACACACACACA
Organism: Oncorhynchus kisutch; assembly: GCF_002021735.2. Taxonomy (NCBI): domain Eukaryota; kingdom Metazoa; phylum Chordata; class Actinopteri; order Salmoniformes; family Salmonidae; genus Oncorhynchus; species Oncorhynchus kisutch. Next base: position 21,709,148 of record NC_034199.2, read on the forward strand.
CACACACACACACACACACACACACACACACACACACACACACACACACACACACACACACACACACACACACACACACACACACACACACACACACACACACACACACACAGCACAATAGGTGTTATATTTTCTAGGGCAATGCTTATAGGTTTGTTCCCATAGGGCCAGCTGTTGCTGTGTGTCTGTGCTCAACAAGCTCTCACTTGTTCAGCCATGTTTCTCAAACTTCCAATTTCAAAGTTGTTGGAAACATAACATTTAAAAGTGTTAAGGTTAAGTTTACGAATTAACTCAGAATTTTTAAGGTTAGAGTTAAGGTTAGGCATTAACTCCGAATAGTTAAGGTAAGGTTTGGGATAGGCTTAAAACCAAAAACTCAAAAACGCTGGAATCAGAGACAGATGCTTAACCCCCATCCAGCATCCCTGTCCACAACACCTTAGCAAAACTGAAACCTACTTCAAGGTAATGGTGCTCACTGTTGCCCCCTAGTGGCCGGTTTCCATGTCATCTCACAACGTCCTCAGACATGGATGGACTTCAAATACTGACTTGAATCACAAGTGACCTGGCTGCTATGCTTGGCCATCCTGGCCTATCTCGTTCTGTCAGTTCATAGAGTTTGGATGGAAGCACAATAGTAATCTACAGGCAACGTGGCAAATTGAGTCAGAAACACCTGCTGTTTTCGAGCAAATATATTTTCTCATATAGTTTTCCCATTGTTTCTCACTCTGTTTTTCTCTCTCACACACAGGCACACATGCTGTGCACAAACACGTTCAATTTAACTCACCACGTCAACGAACAACACTGTGGTAATGATGAAGCTCTCTGCTTTCCTCACTGATAAAGACACTGGTAGAGGCGCACATATCCACTGGGGCTCAGCTGGAGATTTATGAGAGAGGCCTGTGACTAAGACGGGCCGAGACTAGGAGGATGATGACCATACCAATACTGGACAGAGAGAGAGAACAGGGAGGGAGAGAGATTGGGGGTGAGAGAAGGAGAAATAGAGAAGGGGAGGTTTGGGAGAGAGGGGGAGGTGGAGAGCGAGAGAGAAACAGAGAGATACTCATTCAAAGCCAAGGGGGAGCGAGAGAATGATGGAGGGATAGATAGAGAAAGGGGAGATGCCTGTTTGGAGAAGATGGGAGGAGAGAGAAGGGGAAGGTAACTCCAAATGGCTTGAAATAGACCCACACACTGGCATCACTGTGTGTGTGTGTGTGTGTGTGTTTGTGTGGGGTGTCATTCCTCACATCCGGGCATAAGCTGATGAACATCTTTATCCCACAAGTGAAATCTGTTTGTGATGAGTGTGTGTGTGTGTGGTCTACGCATATGTGGTGTTGCTGTGTGTTTGATGTGAAAATAAATGTGTGTGCCTGGTGGAAACGTGTTTGGACAGTGTGTGCGTTTGTTTGTTTTTGTTTGATTATGTGTATGTCTGTATGAAAGTTTAAGAGCGTCTGTAAAGCTATATTCATGCATTGAGGGTCTACAAATAATCTCTCTCTCTCTCTCTCTCTCTCTCTCTCTCTCTCTCTCTCTCTCTCTCTCTCTCTCTCTCTCTCTCTCTCTCTCATGCCAGTGTTTATTTGTGATTTGCACACCATGATGACACATTTCCTGCTGAGTAGCACATTGGACACTCTACTATCACGACTCTTTCCTTTCCCCTCCCTCCCTCCCTCCCTCCCTCCCTCCCTCCCTCCCTCCCTCCCTCCCTCCCTCCCTCCCTCCCTCCCTCCCTCCCTCCCTCCCTCCCTCCCTCCCTCCCTCCCTCCCTCCCTCCCTCCCTCCCTCCCTCCCTCCCTCCCTCCCTCCCTCCCCCTGCCTATGTGTCATATGTGTGTATGTGTATGGCATATTTTCCTATTTGCTTTCAGAAGATCTTTATGTTATTATTTACCTTTGTTGTCAGGAGGGTGATGAGACAGATAGATTTCCTCAGCCAGCTGATCCCTTTAGGTCCAGGTCAAAATACACAGGTTAAGACAGACAGAGCCTATTGCAATAATTTACCAATGTATTTTGACATAAGCCTTTATCAGAGTATTTGATCAGGAGCTATAGTAAGACGGAGTGTGAGTTATTTGTCAGTGATGAGGCTGGTCTTCATTCTCAGTAGTGGATTCAGATGGCGGGACCATGAGGCACGCTGGGAGCTCACAGTGGAGCACAGCACAGCCAAGTGGACAACTGTGGAATCACGCAGAGAAAAGAGAGGGGTGTGACATATGAATGTGTGTGTTTGTGTGTGTGTTTCTACTAACCTTAGCCTACAATTTCCACGCTCCCGCGGGAATCTAATATAAACTAGAGGTATCACAGCATGGGCTGCGTCTCAATCCACCACATCTGCCGATGTCGCCCTTCTGCATCTGCTGATGTCGCCCTTCTGCATCTGCCGATGTCGCCCTTCTGCATCTGCCGATGTCGCCCTTCCGCATCTGCCGATGTCGCCCTTCCGCATCTGCCGATGTCGCCCTTCCGCATCTGCCGAATTCGCCCTTCCGCATCTGTGGTGAAAGGTGGCAGAGCTAAAGTGTTGTTTGTCAGACCAGGAACGTCTGTAGCGTCTGAACGGTTTGGCCTACTGACTATTATGACTCCTCCATGGAAAGACAAGACTCTCAAGAACAAGACTTGTCTCAAGGTCCTGGTACCAGTTAAAACAATTTATGTATGTATTTCAGTGCCTCTTTGCTTGACATCATGGGAAAATCAAAAGAAATCAGCCAAGACCTCAGGATTTTTTTTTTAGACCTCCACAAGTCTGGTTCATCCTTGGGAGCAATTTCCAAAATGCCTGAAGGTACCACGTTCATCTGTACAAACAATAGTACGCAAGTATGAAAACCATGGGACACGCAGCCGTCATATCACTCAGGAAGGAGACCGGTTCTGTCTCCTAGAGATGAATGTGCTTTGGTGCGAAAAGTGCAAATCAATCCCAGAACAACAGCAAAGGACCCTGTGAAGATGCTGAAGGAAACACGTACAAAAGTATCTATATCCATAGTAAAATGAATCCTATATCGACATAATCTGAAAGGCCGCTCGGTAAGGAAGAAGCCACTGCTCCAAAACCGCCATAAAAAAGCCAGACTACGGTTTGCAACTGCACATGGGGACAAAGATCATACCTTTTGGAGAAATGTCCTCTGGTCTGATGAAACACAAATAGAACTGTTTGGCCATAATGACCATCATTATGTTGGGAGGGAAAAGGGGGAGGCTTGCAAGCTGAAGAACACCATCCCAACCGTGAAGAACGGGGGTGGCAGCATCATGCTGTGGGGGTGCTTTGCTGCAGGAGGGACTGGTGCATTTTAGAAATAGATGGCATCATGAGGAGGACAATTATGTGTGTATATTGAAGCAACATCTCAAGACATCAGTCAAGTTAAAGCTTGGTCGCAAATGGGTCTTCCAAATGACAATGATCCCAAGCATACTTCCAAAGTAGTGGCAAAATGGCTTAAGGACAACAAAGTCAAGGTATTGGTGTGGCCATCACAAAGCCCTGACCTCAATCCCATAGAAAATTTAAGGGCAGAACTGAAAAAGTGTGTGCTAGAAAGGAGGCCTAGAAACCTGACTCAGTTACACCAGCTCTGTCCGGAAGAATTGGTCAGAATTCACCCAACTTATTGTGGGAAGCTTGTGGAAGGCTGCCTGAAACATTTGACCCAAGTTAAACAATTTAAATGCAATGCTACCAATTACTAATTGAGTTTATGTAAACTTCTGACCCACTGGGAATGTGATGAAAGAAAGAAAATAAAGTAAATAATTCTCTCTACAATTATTCTGACATTTCACATTCTTAAAATAAAGTGGTGATCCTAACTGACCTATGACAGGGAATTTTTACTAAGATTAAATGTCAGGAATTGTGAAAAACTGAGTTTAAATGTATTTGGCTAAGGTGTATGTAAACTTCCGACTTCAACTGTATGCTTCCATTCATTCAACTGGTACCGGGGACCTTCAGACGAGTCTTGTGAGGCCTGTGGACATCCCAGGCATCCTAAAACAACCGCCATGTACGTGTTTGTGAGAGTCTCAACTTTGCACAGAGGAGTTAGTGTTCAGACGCAACAGACAGAGGTTTGCAGACCAGCTGTACTGACTTCAGAGACATTTTCGGGATGTCTCATGGTCTGACAGACAGGATGCGGAAGTGTGACAAAAGCCGATGTGGTGGATTGAGACGCGTTCAACACAAAAAAATACAGATATCTGAAAGCTGAAACTGACAGATATTCATGGAGATTTTTGTATTATTTTAAGTAGATTTTGTGTATGGGCGCAGACATCGACCTTAGGGGTTTATTAATGAATGAACTTTTCCAAGTTCATTCATTAATACAAGTCATGGAACTGATATTAGCATTTTTTGCACATCATCTCCAAATCATCTGAAAGTATCTAACATTGATTGTGAAGCTCATTGATTGCGAACCTTATAGTTGATTTGAACATGATGCAAAAAAATGCTAATATCAGTCCCATGACTTGAATGGGATTTGTACCACAAATGCTAAAATATTAGCAATTTGAAACAGTCCCAGGGAAATAAAACCAAATCATGGATTGCTGTCATACCTTGTCCATAAGGAAACCAATGTGTTATTTTGAGATTTTGGTGAACTATCCCTTTAACGGTAAAAATAATAAGTTTAGATCAAAATAGTGTTTTTTTTAGACACAAATGCAAACTTCAAGGAAAACGCCATTCAAGAAGTTGGTCTGGTGATCTGATGTGATGTCGTCGTCCTTCCCCTTGCTTGCGGGTACAATAGAGAATAATAAAGGAAAGCCCCCCCCACTAGTGCCATGTCAAGTCATACCTGGACCCACTATTGAGATGTGCATTTTGTTAAGAAAATCAGGTGATTAATTGATGTGAAAAGGAGGCTAGAGTAGGACTTTAATTTGTGCATGTGTGTTTGTCTGTGTGTGTGTGTGTGTGTGGTATGTGTGTGTTTTTGTGTGGGTGGGGGGTGGGGGGGGTGCTGTTTTGTATAGATGTTTTTGCTGCCTGTCTGCACTCTCACTGTGCATTCCACTCAGGGGTTACACTACCTGCTCACATAGCGAAAGAGAGATATGTTGAAAGAAAAAGAGAACATTGAAGGCGAGAAAGACAAAAGACTGATAAAATGGGAGCAACTGCTGTCAGTGGTCATCAGCTCTCCCTCTTCTTTTTATTGTCTCTCTCTCTCTCCTTCTCTTTCCCTCTCTCTCGAGCCGGAGGATGCTAACTCGTCAGGTCCCTTGGCTCCAGCCCAGAGGATGATGTCATTTTGGATGACATCACCATGCGATGTCACCCCTCCTCCCTCCAGCCCCCCTCCTTTAGAGGGAAGGTGCTGCTTGACAAAAGCTGCCAGAACCAAGACAATCGGCCGAGCACCCGCTGTCTCGCTAGCTTTACTATTTAAGGGGAGGGAGGGTGAGAGGGAGGGAAGGAGGAAGAAGAGGGATAGAGGGTGGTATGGAAGGACAGGAGTGGAGAGGTAGAGAGAGGTTAGGGAAGTAAGGCACAGGGGAATTTTTATTTATTTTTATAACCTTTATTTAACTAGGCAAGTCAGTAAAAAAATTTATTCTTATTTACAATGACAGCCTACCGGGGAACAGTGGGTTAACTGCCTTGTTCAGGGGCAGAACGATAGATTTTTACCCTGTCATCTCGAGGATTCGATCCAGCAACCTTTCGGTTACTGGTACAATGCTCTAACCACTAGGCTACCTGGTGCCCAAATGGGGAGCAAGGAAAGGATGGAAAGAGAGGAGGATAAAGGGAGTAAGCGTGATAGAGAGAGAAGGAATGGCATCAGGAGGAGAAAGTGAGCGATAGACAATGTGGGACGAGAGAGAGAGAGGGACGGAAGGAGGAATATTTAGAAAGGGATGGTATGAAGTGGGAGAGGGACAGAATGAGAGTGGGAAAGAGGAAGAAACGGGTAGCCAAGTTTAATTGCCACCATTCCACCACAAGGCCTAGACAAACACTGTCATTAGGTCTGCCCATGGGAGAATGGCTGGCATAGGCTGCTGCCTTCAGAATCCATTGTCTGCTGTGTTCACCACACTATTTTAGTCTACTCAGCCCTGGGCAAAGAGCTGATAGACTTTTAAAAAAAAGGTTCATTATTGGACACAAAAAAAGAAAAAAAGAAAAAAAAGAAAACTACAATCAACACAACAAAAATTCTAAACAATGAGATATATGTTTTCAGGTATAGGGTGCTCCATCAGTATAAAGTGCAAGCTGACAGACTTAAAAATGCTGACAGACTTAAAAATTCACAGCTACATGTTAGTTTGTCGAATACACAATAACACTAAAAGGATAGTGGAATATTACCTATCCAGCTGTGGTAGTGCCACACAATCATGAACAGAACCATTTCCACCACCAGGTCAGGTCAACAGACCTTTTTGTCAGAATAAATAATGTTTCAAAGTATTTTTTAAACATTTGATATTACTTGAATGATGGACATCCTGCATGTGCAGCACACATGAAGTACATACAACCAGGTCTCCCAATGCAGCTGGTGCACACCCACATTGAAAAACTCCTGAGTTTATTGAGCTGTTGGCACAGACGGGAGCCGATGATGTCATTCTCAGTACTGGGCCAGCAATAAGGGGATCAGCAAGATTCAGAAATGAGGAATAGTGGGGGTGAGGAGAGAGAGTGAGGTGGAGGGATGGAGATTGAGAGAGAGGGTTGGGGAGCGAGGGAGAGATGGATGGGAGGGTTTGGGAAGGAATTGGTGCTGAGGGAGAAATGGTGGAGACAAAAGGAGGGGGATGGGGGGTGATTGGGGAGTGCAAGGAGTAGAATGCATTGTTGAATTCAGATCTAATGTCCGCTTTGAGTTTTTATCCCAATGCTTACGGTCAGGAATGGAAGAGGGTAAGCTGATGCTAGATCTGTGACAACTTCTACTCTTAGGTGTTTTTAGCAGGCTGGGGTGAGGTAAATAAAGGTATTATACATCTACAGTATATGCAGTATGTGTACCATAGATGTGTATGGTGTGGATGGATTTTGTCCTTTACGTTTGGGTGTGCGACACATGATGACGCACATTGTAATATTCACAGTGTTCGGGAGGTGGTAGTGGAGCTGGCGGGAATTAGTGTATCGTGACGGTGAGACGCACAGTGTGATTGTATATGTGTATGTTTGTGCCTGTGTGAGTCAGTGTCAATGGGCTAGGTGTTTGTGTGTGTGTGTGTGTGTCTGGTCTGATCTGTGTTTGAGTGTGTGTATGTGTGTCTTCTATGTGTGCGTGTGATAAAGGGGTGTTACACACTGTGACAGATCTCATCATGCGCTCTATAATTAGTGTGTGAGGTCAGGGGCTCTGGTAGTGCCGTTCACGCGTCTGTCACCTGAGTAAGGGCCAAGATCCCCGTCACCGTCACCTGCTCCAGCAACCAGGAGGAACACTGCTAAACTTAGCCCAGAGAGGAGGCTCCGCCATGGGGTGTGAGGAGGCAGCGAGGGCCTCCAGATTGTAAGAGGACCGGGACCCTCATCCATATGCCAAGGATGGAGGAGGGAGAGGAGAGGAGGGGGGAAAAAGAATGGCAGGAGGGGTGGTCTCCCATATGGGCGTAGTCTATAAACCAGAGGTAGGCAAAAATATACTAGCACCTGTTGTCCTGTAGTCTCTGTGGTACACGGAACACTCCTTTGTCCAAGAGGAAGAACCCCTGCGTTTCCAATTTGCCGCCACATGCTTCAAATTAGCCACGTATTTACTAAGGTCAGGGAGTGGCCATCGGACCCTTAAGGTAGTCCAGGTTTGGCCGTGGTAGGGCGTCATTGTAAATAAGAATTTGTTCTTAACTGACTTGCCCAGTTAAATAAAGGTTAAATGTAAAAATGTAGTCCATGTATGGGGTTTGGAGGTGTGTGATAGAGAAAGAGAGCGAGAGACGGTGAGTGAGAGAAGTGAGTGTGCATTCTCATTGCAGATAGCAATTGCTATTTAATTGTATTGGAATCGACCCCAACCCCATTTAAAGTATACGGGTACGATCATATCTAAAATGTCCACTACCCTATTTAAAAAGCACAAACATTTTCAACCAAAACATGCATGACAGCCAAATCAGTGTGAACATACTGTTGAGTGGCATTCATGAAGCACATTCACCGGACTATTTGTATTGACACTACCCATGTTTTTACACTGCTGCTACTTGCTGTTTATTATCTATGCATAGTCACTTTACCTCTACCTACATTAACAAATTATCTCAACTAACCTGTGCCCCCACATATTGACTCGTACCGGTACCCCCTGTATACAGCCTCATTATTGTTATTTTATTGAGTAACTTTAAAAATACTTTTTTACTTTAGTTTATTTCGTAAATATTTTCATAAAACTGCATTGTTGATTAACGTAAGGTTATATTCAGCACGTGACAAACAAACATTTATTTGATTTTGATTTGACATTCAGCTCTGTTCGAAATGTACAGACATCTCAGAAAGAAAGAGAGAAAATGAAAGAATGAGAGAGAAAGAGGGGAAAGGGTCTGTTTTATTTCTACTTGTGGTTTTTAACTCTCCAAAATGTTCAGTATATAAGCTAAAGAAAATTAACACAATGGTCCAAGGGTACTATTTCTGTCCATTTTAAAGTAGTCTCAATGTGATTAGGTTCAGTGGCTGATTTAAAGAGAGCTTTTTCCTGGCAGGACGGAATACGAGAAACTGTGGTCTGGCTTCTGTCAGAAAGCTAAAAGGCAAGCAGCTTATTATTAGACATTTTTAGTTGAGAATGGAGGCTTGTTTAATTTGTACTGTGGCCAAATTACATCCTTATCGCACCTGTTGCTCCTGTTTATATAAATATTCACACTGCGAGGAGGTTCCTGGAAAGTGTGTGTGTGTGTGTGTATGTGCTGTTCTGAGTAATGTGCATTATACACTGAGTGTACTAAACATTAGGAACACCTAATATTGAGTTGCACTCCCTTTTGCCCTCAGAACAGCCTCAATGCATCAGGGCATGGACTCCACGAGGTGTGGAAAGGGTCCACAGGGATGCTGGCCCATGTTGTCTCCAATGCTTCCTACAGCCGTGTCAAGTTGGCTGGTCCTTTGGGTGGTGGACCATTCTTGATACACACAGGAAACTGTTGAGTGTGAAAAACCCAGCAGTGTTGCAGTTCTTGACACACTCAAACCGGTGTGCCTGGCACCTACTACCATACCCCATTCAAAGGAACTTCAATATTTTGTCTTGCCCTCTGAAAGCCACACATACAGTATTTCAGTATGCATAGGGGTGGGGCAGTGTGGTGTATGTGTGTGTGTTCGGGTGTGTTTTCTTACTAAGCCTGAAAGTATAAGAAGGAATGGGAGAAGTTCTAGAATCCTGGGATGACATCATTATACATGATGTCAGTGCTGAGGGCCAGGGTGACTTTGGCCCATGTGATTGTTGGTTGGGGTGAGGTCACACTTTCACTTTTAACTCACTGCTGCAGATAATTGACGAGCCGAACAGCAGGTCACGGCCACGCTGCAGTGTGGCTGACTGCTCCAAATTGAAATTTTGAATGCCTTCAATTTGATTAATGAATTTGCACTCTGCCCAAAAACAAGAAGGGGAAGGAGTAATGCTTCCTTTTATTATTTTATTGAATTTTTCTTTATTTAACTAGGCAAGTCTGTTAAGAACACATTTTTATTTTCAATGATGGCCTAGTGGTTTAACTGCCTTGTTCAGGTGCAGAATGACAGATTTAACCTTGTCAGCTCGGGTATTTGATCTTGCAACCTTTTGGTTACAAGTCCAACGCTCTAAACACTAGGCTACCTGCTGCCCCCTGCCATCCCTTTTAAAGTGTCTGTTTTAGAGGTCGACCGATTATGATTTTTCAACGCCGATACCGATTATTGGAGGATCAAAAGGACGATTTTTACATTTTTATTTGTAATAATGACAATTACAACAATAATGAATGAACACTTATTTTAACTTAATATAATACATCAATAAAATCAATTTAGGCTCAAGTAAATAATGAAACATGTTCAATTTGGTTTAAATAATGTAAAAACAAAGTGTTGGAGAAGAAAGTAAAAGTGCAAAAAAGTCCTTGTGCAGTGCAACGAGAGAGAGGCAAGTCGTTATTGCGTTGGACAAGTTAACTGTAAGGTTGCAAGATTGGAACCCCCGAGCAGACAAGGTGAAAATCTGTCGTTCTGCCCCTGAACGAGGCAGTTAACCTACCGTTCCCAGGCCGTCATTGAAAAGAAGATTGTGTTCTTAACTGACTTGCCTAGTTAAATAAAGATATAAAAAAATATATTTTCAAAAATTGGCAAATCGGCACCCAAAAATACAGATTTCCGATTGTTATGAAAACTTGAAATCGGCCCTAATTAATCGGCCATTCCGATTAATCGGTCGACCTCTAGTCTGTTTTCTTTAAAATATCTTCGTAGTTGATAATATTTGATAGCCCATCACAATTGTATTTGGTCGGATCTAGTTTTTTGGGGGGGAGTTCCCAGTTGTCTTCAACCCACTGAATGTGGAAGTTGGAGATTTCCGAGGTCCCAGTTGTTTTGAACACGGCATTAAGGTGTCAGCATGCTTCAGTTTGACTGGCAGCTAGCCGAAGTTGGCTAGGAGAACCGAACAAGTGTGCTCGCATACTCCCTTAAAAGACCTTCACTTGAAAAACAAGAAAAAAGCAGTAATAATACCATTTGTCCACTGTTTGTCCAAACATTTCCACAAAATAGTCAGAATTAATCTAAGATAACTTAAGAAATCTTTCATTAATTTTTTATTTTTTACAGAAGAGCATGTTTGATGTTTTGTAATAGTGTTGAATAAAAACAGTGTTGGCATTGCTGAATAAAAACTTAGACAGGAACTCACCCATAAAAACAGCAGCTCTTTGCTGTATTCTTTGACAGTCTCTGTCTCTGGTCAAGGGTTTAAAAGTTATGAATCTCACTTAGGCTAGTATCAAACTTTGCTGTGGCTGGGGTTGTGGAAACTGTAGGCAAGATGATTTGAGCTATCCGGTAGGCCAGTGCTGTGACTATCTGATTGGCCAGGGCAGTAGGCACACTCCATATAGCCCCAGATTTCCCGGACCACCCGGTAGGCAGAGTTTTGTTATTATTGTTTTAATTGTTTAGGAGGTAGATCAGCTTTAATATTGCAGAAAGATTGTAGGTTCCATCAATTTAATTGTCTGCATCATTTCCAATCCCCCCATATATTTTGGGTGGGAATTATTTACAGTATATATATATATATATATATATATATATATATATATATATATATATATACATACATACATATATACATATACAGTTGAAGTTGGAAGTTTACATACACCTTAGCCAAATACATTTAAACTCAGTTTTTCCTCAATTCCTGACATGTAATCCTAGTAAAAATACCCTGTCTTAGATCAGTTAGGATCAACACTTTATTTGAAGAATGTGAAATGTCAGAATAATAGTAGAGAGAATAATTTATTTCAGGTTTTATTTCTTTCATCACATTCCCAGTGGGTCAGAGGTTTACATAGACTTAATTAGTATTTGGTAGCATTGCCTTTAAATTGTTTAACTTGTGTCAAACGTTTCGGGTAGCCTTCCACAAGCTTCCCACAATAAGTTGGGTGAATTTTGTCCCATTCCTCCTGACAGAGCTTGTGTACCTGAGTCAGGCTTGTAGGCCTCCTCGCTCGCACACGCTTTTTCAGTTCTGCCCACAAATGTTCTATGGGATTGAGAAGTGAAACATAACTAATATCCCACTGTATCTTCAATGGTGGCTGAGTTGAAATACTACAAACCTCAGATTTCCCACTTCCTGGTTGGATTTTTTCTCAGGTTTTTGCCTGCCATATGAGTTCTCTTATACTCACAGACATCATTCAAACAGTTTTAGAAACTTCAGAGTGTTTCCTATCCAGATTTACTAATTATATGCATATTCCAGCTTTTACGGCTGAGTAGCAGGCAGCTTAATTTGGGCACGTTTTTCTTCCAAGCTACCCAATACTGCCCCCTACCCCAAAGAAGTTAAGCCATTTTTTCCCAATTTTCCCTTGATTTTTTTACACTAACTCTACCACCCCTCCCATAATTGGAGTAAACTAATGAACAACAACACTTAGGCAACAGGTAGATCGGAGTTTGTCTTTTCAGACTATTTAAATGGTTCAAATGGGAACACTTTGCATACCTGGTGTTCAGGGCTTCCGACTCAAGTGCACCTACCGCCAACAGTGCAACACAAATAAATAAAAGAAGGAGCGCAAGCCTTTATCATTGTCTTTTCTACAGAAATGTTTGGTGATCGACTAAGAATGCCTTGAAGATCAACAAGTCGATCGCGATTGACCAGTTGGTGACCACTGCCTTAACCCATCAGGTTTGTTCCCTGTTCCCCAGTCCTGCCTCTATGACCCTCCATGCCCAAACCCTACTGATGCCCCAGTCAGCTTACCCCTTCAGGTTGTACTTTAATCCTTAAATCACCCCCCCCCCCTCCACACACTCTCTTTGCAGGCAGCTCGCTAACCTTACTAGTGTTGCGCTGCAGCCCACCGATCGGAGGGGCAGACTAAGTGTGTGCCAAACCCATAAACCCACATATCACCATTACCTCATCATGCTGATATCACACTACTGTTTCATGCTGATGACATCACACAGCTACAGTATATTCGCCATCCTGATTTGAAAATACATTAGACTTAGCCAGCCCATGCCTGGACACTTACTTAGAGAGACACTGAGAGACTGAGAGACAAAGGGCATGCCGAGTCTTGAGTTTGTGAAACTTTGCAAAACATTTTGCTAATGCCTTGAAACAAAGCTGATTTGCACCTGTACAAAGTTTGTGCACTGAGGGGCAAAAGCAGTGGCTCCCCCAAAAGGTAGAGCTTACTATAGACACCCCTAGGTTCATTGATAATTTGTGTGAGACTGAAGGCATCTAGCTTAGATTGTAGGACGGCTGGGGTGTTAAGCATGTCCCAGTTTAGGTCACCTAACAGTACGAGCTGTGAAGATAGATGGGGGCAATCAATTTGAGAGACTTGTTTCTGGAAAGGTGGATTTTTAGAAGTCGAAGCTCGAATTGTTTGGGCCCAGACCTGGATAGTATGACAGAGCTCTGCAGGCTATCTCTGCAGTAGATTACAACGTTGGCAGTTCTATCTTGTCGGGAAATGTTATAGTTAGGGATGGAAATGTCAGAATTTTTGGTGGCCTTCCTAAGCCAGGATTCAGACATGGCTAGGACATCCAGGTTGGCAGAGTGTGCTAAAGCAGTCAATAAAACAAACTTAGGGAGGAGGCTTCTAATGTTAACATGCATGAAACCAAGGCTTTTACGGTTACATAAGTCAACAAATGAAAGCGCCTGGGGAATGGGAGTGGAGCTAGGCGCTGCAGGGCCTGGATTAACCTCTACATCACCAGAGGAACAGAGTAGGAGTAGGATAAGGGTACGGCTAAATGCTATAAGAACTGGTCATCTAGTGCATTTGGAACAGAGAGTAAAAGGAGCAGGTTTCTGTGCGCGGAAGAATAGCTTCAAGGCATAATGTACAGACAAGGGTATGGTAGGATGTAAATATAGTGGAGGTAAACCTAGGCAGCGATTGACAATGAGAGAGGTTTTGTCTCTAGAGACACCATTTAAGCCAGGTGAACTCACCGCATGTGAGGGAGGTGGAACAAAAAGGCTAGCTAACGCATATTGAGCAGGCTGGAGACTCTTCAGTGAAATAAGGCAATAATCACTAATAAAACAGCAATGGACAAGGCATATTGACATTAGGGAGAGGCATGCATAGCCAAGTGATCATAGGGACCATTGAGTAGCTAGGCGAGCTGGAGACACAGCGATTCAGAAAGCTAGCGGGCCGGGGCTAGCAGGCTAGCAGAAGGGCCTTAGGGGGACTTCGCGACAGTAGAGTCTGTTGTAGCCCCCTCGGACGGTTACATCGGCAGACCAGTCGTGATGGATCAGCAGGGCTCCGTGTAGGCAGTAAAAGGGTCCAGGCCAATTGGCAAAATAGGTATTGTAGCCCAAGAAATTGGCTGATGGACCTCTTCAGCTAGCCGGGAGATGGGCCTAGCATGAAGCTAGTTCCAGGCTAACTGGTGCTTGCTTCGTGACAGAGACGTTAGCCAGGAGTAGCCACTCGGATAGCAGCTAGCTAGCTGCGATGATCCAGGTGAAAAGGTTCAGAGCTTGCAGTAGGAATCCGGAGATATGGAGATTTGGTGGGAGAAAAAGCAGTCCGGTATTCTCTGGGTTGAATCGCGCTGTGCAGACTGGCATGAGTTGACTGGGCTGAGGTTAGCTGATGACCGCTACTACTATTATCAATGCTGTTGGTATATCATTCCATGCTATTATCCCGGTAGTACTGTTGCTATTACTTTTGTTACGTTCCTCATAACTATACCACCGTGTAATCTATACATCCTTTGTCTTCTCTCATAGATACCACATCTGCACACATCTTTCACAGTACTTGAAAACATGTGAATAAAACTGTAAATACATTATGTTCCATCCATACATCCATCCATCCATCCATCCATCCATCCATACATACATACATACATACATACATACATACATACATACATACATACATACATTTGAAGTCGGAAGTTTACATGCACCTTAACCAAATACATTTAAACTCAATTTTTCTAAACATTTAATCCTTGTAAAATTCCCTATTAGGGTCAGTTAGGATCACCACTTTATTTGAAGAATGTGAAATGTCAGAATAATAGTAGAGAAAATGATTTATTTCAGCTTTTATTTGTTTCACACATTCCCAGTGGTTCAGAAGTTTACATACACTCAATTAGTATTTGGTTACATTGCCTTTAAATTGTTTAACTTGGGTCAAACATTTCGGGTAGCCTTCCACAAGCTTCCCACAATAAGATGGGTGAATTTTGTGTCACGACTTCTACCGAAGTCGATGCCTCTCCTTGTTCGGGCGGTGCTCTGCGGTCGACGTCACCAGTCTTTTAGTCATCATTGATCCATTTTTTATATTCCATTGGTTTTGTCTTGTCTTCCTACACACCTGGTTTCAATCCCATTCATTACCTGTTGTGTTTTTAAACCTCTGTTTCCCCTCATGTCTTTGTCAGAGATTGTTTGTTGTTCAGTATTCCTGTTGTTTGTATTGGTGCGCGACGGGTCCTCGTACCCACTTTGTTTTTATTGTATTCATGGTTTTGGAGTTATGGCATTTTTAAGTTATTAAACTACTCCATTTCACCAAGTTTGATTCTCCTGTGCCTGACTTCCCTGCCACCTGTACACACGACTCTGACAGAATCTCTGACCCTACATGAAGTCAGCAGGAGAAGGTACCCTGGCCATGGAGGTGGACGAGAGCATCATGGAACATACGGAGATGATTGACAATCTGAGCGCCGCCATGGATTGCGTTGTCCAGAATATGGACCGCTGGGAGACACGCTGAGTTTTCCAACGCCTCTACCAGCACAACTGGGGTCTCCTCTGAATGCCCCTTTCCCACCTGAACCCAGCAGGATCCATCTATCCATGCCACAGGGGTACGATGGAGATGCTGCCGGCTGCCAGGTTTTCCTCTTCAAACTAAGCATGTACCTGCCACGGTCCACCCAGCTTCATCGGACCGCGAGAAGAGTTTCGTCCTTGTCTCGTGCCTCACTGGGAAAGCCCTGGAGTGGGCCAGCGCTGTGTGTGGAGAGGGAAAGTATTACCGGGCAGTATTCGACCACCTACCCAAGGGCAGAGCAGCGGGTGAGCGCCTCTACCATCTGAGGCAGGAGACGAGGAGCGCCCAGGAGTTTGCGCTGGAGTTTAGGACCCTGGCTGCCGGTGCTGGATGGAGCAACAGGGCCCTGATCAACCATTACCGCTGTAGTCTACACGAGGACGTCCGTCGGGAGCTGCCTGCAGAGACACCACCCTCACCTTCAACCAGCTGGTGGACCTGTCCATCCGGCTGGACAACCTGCTGGCTACTCGCGGACGTCCAGATCGGGGTCTGGTTGTTCCATCCTCCCGCACACCCTCTCCGATACCCATGGAGCTGGGAGGGACGGTGTGCAGGGAGACCAGAGGGGGTTCCCGCTCGTGCACCATATGTGGTCGCAGAGGTCACACTGCTTTGTCGATGCCGGGTTAGTTCCTCTGGGAATCGAGGTAGCAGGCAGGGCACTCTGGCATCACACCAGGTGAGTAGGCACCATTCTCATCCAGAGCCCTCTGTTGCACATATGTTTGTCTCTGTCACTTTTCTTGAATTTCCCCCGCGTTCCCAGTATAAGGCGCTCGTAGATTCAGGCTCGGCTGGGAATTTCATTAATAAAGTATTAGCTCTTAGTTTAGGGATCCCCATTGTTCCTGTGGATGTGCCTTTCCCCGTTCACACCTTAGATCATTAGGGTCAAGGTTTATCAGGGAGGCCACTGCTCCTTTAAGTATGGTAACGCAGGGGGGTGGGGGGGGGTCACAGGGAAAGATTAGTATTTTTCTTATTGATTCTCCTGCGTATCCCATGGTGCTGGGCCTACCCTGGTTAGCTTGTCATAACCCCACTGTTTCTTGGCCACAGAGGGCTCTCACAGGGTGGTTGCGAGAGTGCCCTCAGGTAGGTGTTTAGGGGTTTCCATTGGTGCTACTACGGTGGAAAGTCCAGACCAGGTCTCCACCGTGCGCATTCCCCCAGAATATGCCGATTTGGCTCTCGCTTTCTGTAAAAAGAAGGCGACTCAATTACCACCCCATCGACAGGGGGATTGTGCGATAAATCTCCTTGGAGACGCTGCACTTCCCAGGAGTCGCGTGTATCCCCTGTCGCAAGCAGAGACGGTGGCTATGGAGACATATGTTTTCCGAATCCCTGCGTCAGGGGTTTGCGCCCGTGCATTGATTATCGAGGTCTCAATCAAATCACAGTGAGGTACAGTTACCCGCTACCTCTTATCGCTATGGCGATTGAGTCAATGCACAGGGCGCGCTTCTTCACTAAACTGGTATCAGGAGTGGGTACAACCTGGTGCGTATCTGGAAGAGAGACGATTGGAAGAAGGCATTTAGTACCACCTCAGGGCATTATGAGTACCCCGTCATTCTGTACGGGTTGATGAATGCTCCATCAGTCTTCCAATCCTTTGTAGACAAATTGTTCAGAGATCTGCACGGGCAGGGTGTAGTGGTATATATCAATGACATTCTGATATACTCTGCTACACGCGCCGAGCATGTGTCACTGGTGCACAGAGTGCTTGGTCGCCTGTTGGAGCATGACCTGTACGTCAAGGCTGAGAAATGCCTGTTCTTCCAACAGTCTGTCTCCTCCCTAGGGCATCGGATTTCCACGTCAGGAGTGGAGATGGAGAGTGACCGAATTGCCCTAATTGGCCGTCTCCCACCACGGTAAAGGAGGTGCAGCGATTCTTAGGGTTTGCCAACTACTACCAGAGGTTTATCCAGGGTTTTGGTCAGGTTGCTGCTCCCATTACCTCACTGCTAAAGGGGGGCCCAGTGCGCTTGCAGTGGTCAGCTGAGGCGAACAGGGCTTTTAGGCACCTGAAGGCTCTGTTTACCTCGGTTCCTGTGTTGGCTCATCCAGATCCCTATTGCCGTTCATAGTGGAGGTGGACGCATCCGAAGCTGGGATAGGAGCAGTGCTCTCAGCGCTCGGGTACGCCACTGAAGCTCCGTCCCTGTGCCTTCTTTTCGAAGAAGCTCAGCTCGGCGGAGCGAAACTATGATGTGGGGGACCGGGAGCTGTTGGCTGTCGTCAAGGCTTTGAAGGCGTGGAGACATTGGCTTGAGGGAGCTAAACACCCTTTTCTCATCTGGACTGACCATCGCAATCTGGAGTACATCCGGGAGGCGAGGAGACTGAATCCTCGCCAGGCAAGGTGAGCCATGTTTTGTGTTTATCATGTCTTACAGACCAGGCTCCCAGAACGTTAAGACAGACGCACTGTCCCGGCTGTATGACACAGAGGATCGGTCCATGGATCCCACTCCCATACTCCCAGCCTCTTGTTTGGTGGCGCCGGTAGTGTGGGAGCTGCGGACATTCAGCGGGTATCATTTGCAGAGCCCTCTCCCCCTCAGTGTCCAGCTGGGCGTCTGTACGTTCCGTCTGCTGTCCGCGACCGACTGATCTATTGGGCCCACACTTCACCCTCCTCTGGTCATCCTGGGATAGGTCAGATGGTGTGCTGTCTTGATGGGAGGTACTGGTGGCCAACTTTAGCTAAGGACGTGAGGGTTTGTTTCCTCCTGCTCAGTCTGCGCCCAGTGCAAGGCTCCTAGACACCTGCCCAGATGTAAGTCACAACCCTTACCCGTTCCACAACGGCCGTGGTCGCACCTGTCGGTGGATTTCTTAACTGATCAAATCAAATCAAATGTATTTATATAGCCCTTCGTACATCAGCTGATATCTCAAAGTGCTGTACAGAAACCCAGCCAAAAACCCCAAACGGCAAGCAATGCATGTGTTGAAGCACGTTGGCTTGGAAAAACTCCATAAAAAGGTCAAAACCTAGGAAGAAACCTAGAGAGGAACCAGGCTATGAGGGGTGGTCAGTCCTCTTCTGGCTGTGCCAGGTGGAGATTATAACAGAACATGGTCAAGATGTTCAAATGTTCATAAATGACCAGCATGGTCAAATAATAGGTCTGGGACAGGTAGCACGTCCGGTGAACAGGTCAGGATTCCATAGCCGCAGGCAGAACAGTTGAAACTGGAACAGCAGCATGGCCAGGTGGACTGGGGAGAGCAAGGAGTCATCATGCCAGGTAGTCCTGAGGCATGGTCCTAGCGCTCAGGTCCTCCGAGAAAGAGAGAATTAGAGAGAGCATACTTAAATTCCCACAGGACACCGGATAAGACCGAAGAAGTACTCCAGATATAACAAACTGACCCTAGCCCCCCCGACACATAAACTACTGCAGCATAAATACTGGCGGCTGAGACAGGAGGGGTCAGGAGACACTGTGGCCCCATCCGATGATACTCCCGGACAGGGCCAACTGATCTTCCACCTTCACAGGGTAACACCACGATCCTAATCGTTGTGGATTGTTTTTCCTGTCCTGTCGTCTCCTCCCTTTGCCCGGTCTCCCTATGGCCTTAGATACTGCGGAGGCCTTGTTTACACATGTCTTCCGGCACTATGGGGTGCCTGAGGATACAGTGTCTGATCGGGGTCCCCAGTTCACGTCAAGGGTCTGGAAGGCGTTCATGGAACTTCTGGGGGTCTCGGTCAGCCTTACCTCAGGTTTTCACCACGAGAGTAATGGGCAGGTGGAGAGAGTTAACCAGGATATGGGTAGGTTTCTGCGGTCTTATTGCCAGGACCGGCCAGGGGGGTGGGCAGCGTTTGTGCCCTGGGCAGAGATGGCCCAGAACTCGCTCCGCCACTCCTCCACTAACCATTCTCCCTTTCAATGTGTATTATCGTATCAGCCGGTTCTGGCTCTGGCTCGGTTCTGGCTCGGTATCAGACCGAGGCTCCTGCGGTGGACAATTGGTTCCGGCGCGCGGAGGAAACCTGGGAGGCTGCCCACATCCACCTTCAGCTCGCCGTACTGCGCCAGAAAGTTGGCGCAGACCTTCACCGCATTGAGACGACGGTGTTCGCACCAGGGGACAGGGTCTGGCTCTCGACCCAAATCCTGCCCCTCCGCCTGCCCTGCCGGAAGCTGGGTCCACGGTTTGTGGGGCCGTTTAAAGTCCTGAGGAGAGTGAATGAGGTATGTTATAGGTTACAGCTACCCACCAATTACCGTATTAACCCCTCGTTCCATGTGTCTCTCCTCAGGCCGGTGGTGGCTGGCTCGCTCCAGGAGGCTGAAGTGCGGGATGTTCCTCCTCCCCCTCTGGACATCGAGGGGGTCCCAGCATACTCCGTTCGCTCCATCTTGGATTCGAGACGTCGGGCAAGGGGCCATCAGTACCTCGTGGATTGGGAGGGGTACGGACCGGAAGGAGAGATGCTGGGTTCCGGTGGAGGACGTGTTAGATCCTTCCCTGCTGCGAGAATTCCACCGTCTCCATCCGGATCGCCTTGCACCTCCGGGTCGTCTCCGAGGCCGGGGGGGAGGTGTACTGTCACGACTTCCTCCGAAGTTTTTTTTTTTTTCTAGCCATCATTGATCAATTTTTAATTTTCCATTCGTTTTCTCTTGTCTTCCTACATACCTGATTTCAATCCCATTCATTACCTGTCGTGTAATTAACCCTCTGTTTCCCCTCATGTCTTTGTCAGAAATTGTTTGTTGTTCAGTATTCATGTTTGCATTGGTGCATGACGGGTCTTCGTACCCACTTTGTTTTATTGTATTCATGTTTTTTAAAGTTATTAAACTACTCCATTTCACCAAGTTTGATTATCCTGCGCCTGACTTCCCTGCCACCTATACACACGACTCATTCCTCCTGACAGAGCTGGTGTTTCTGAGGCAGGTTTGTAGGCCTCCTTGCTCGCTCACACTTTTTCAGTTCTGCCCACAAATGTTCTATAGGATTGAGGTCAGGGCTTTGTGATGGCCACTCCAATACCTTGACTTTGTTGTCCTTAAGCCATTTTCCACAACTCTGGAAGTATGCTTGGAGTCACTGTCTATTTGGAAGACTCATTTGCGACCAAGCTTTTACTTCCTGACTGATGTCTTGAGATGTTGCTTCAATATATCCACATAATTTTCCTCCTCATGATGCAATCTATTTTGTGAAGTGTACCAGTCCCTCCTGCAGCAAAGCACCCCCACAACATGATGCTACCACCCCCGTGCATCACGGTTAGGATGGTGTTCTTCGGCTTGCAATCCTCTCCCTTTTTCCTCCAAACATAACGATCGGTCATTATGGCCAAACAGTTCTATTTTGTTTCATTAGACCAGAGGACATTTCTCCATGTGCAGTTGCAAATCGTAGTCTGGCTTTTTTATGGCAGTTTTGGAGCAGCTGCTTCTTCCTTGCTGAGCGGCCTTTCAGGTTGTTAATATAGGACTTGTTTTACTGTGGATATAGATACTTTTGTACCTGTTTCCTCCAGCATCTTCACAAGGTCCTTTGTTGTTGTTTTGGGATTGATTTGCACTTTTCGCACCAAAGTATGTTCATCTCTAGGAGACAGAATGCATCACTTTCCTGAGCGGTATGACGGCTGTGTGGTCCCATGGTGTTTATACTTGTGTACTATCGTTTGTACAGATTGTGGTACCTTCAGGCATTTGGAAATTGCTCCCAAGGATGAACCAGACTTGTGGAGATCTACAATTTTGTTCCTGAGGTCTTGGCTGATTTCTTTAGATTTTCCCATGTCAAGCAAAGGGGCACTGAGTGTGAAGGTAGGCCTTGAAATACATCCACAGGTACACCTCCAATTGACTCAAATGATGTCACTTAGCCTATCAGAAGCTTCTAAAGCCATGACATCATTAACTGGAATTTTCCAAGCTGTTTAAAGACAGTCAACTTGGTGTATGTTAACTTCTGACCCACTGGAATTGTGATACAGTGAAATAATCTGTCTGTAAACAATTGTTGGAAGAATTACTTGTGTCTTGCACAAAGTAGATGTCCTAACCGACTTGCCAAAACTATAGTTTGTTAACAAGAAATTTGTGGAGTGGTTGAAAAACGAGTTTTAATGACTCCAACCTAAGTGTATGTAAACTTCCGACAACAACATGATCTGCAGAAAATAAGGCACTTACTTTGATAGGAAGGCACACATGTCCAAAGTTATTATTTGTAAGGAAATGGAGGCAATGCTAGCGCCACCCAGAAAATGTGCCAGTAAGTGCAAGACTGTGCAAATGTCTGCATCCTTGATGTGCAGTAAAAATGAGTAAGGGCTCTCCTCAAAGAGAGAAGTTTGTCCAGCTCAGTAAAGCCTCAAACAAATTGTCTGCAACACCGCAATGGGCTACTTCTATGTTAATTAATGAGGAGGCAGAACACACCTCAATTCAAACTGTTGTTAGAAAATATAACTTGTTAGAAAATAATGAGAAATTTACCAGTTGAAACATAGCCTATAGATAATTAGCAGGCAGTGTGCCTTGGTTTGAGGGCAGCGCGGGTTAACTGTGCTGTTGTGTAATAATCATATTTTGGACCAGTGATGCTTTCTGACATGTGCATAAAACAACTCATGCTGGGGCGACCGTTAGAGATATTTGGAACTCACGTATGAAAAGGTTAACACTTTTTTGGTTACTGCATGATTCCATTTGTGTTATTTCATAGTTTTGATGTCTTCACTATTATTGAAGCCTGGAATGAGTAGGTGTGTCCAAACGTTTGACTGGTACTGTATATCATCACTATCTCCTATTCTCTTGTAATGCTGGTGTGTCTTAAGGCTGGCAATAAACCTGGGTTCTTCGATTATGCATGTTGGGTCAAAATGTTGTTTGACTTTGCTCTTGTAGTGTCAGACCAGTGGAGCTTTGGGTTTTCCAAATGCTTGAGTGCTTATGAATACATGAAAATATGACGAGAGTAATTTGACATTTATGACGAGAGTCAGGTTTCATTGACATTAAAAGCCATCTTCCTAAACTTTCCTCCATTCGTCCGTCCATCTGTACCGCACGCACATCCATCCATTCATCCATCCATCCATCCTTCCGTCTCTCTTTTTAGCCATTCTGATTGTCAAGTCATTCCATCATATTTATGAGCATCCTTTGGGAACATCTGAAGAGTCAATCTGTTTGACTTCATCAAATGATGTACAAATGTACAGATGGACTGACAGGTGTCGATGCAGTGCCTGTGAGCATGTCCCTCAATGGATTAAGATTGAGTCAGTAGAGCCATACATTTCAGACGGGCAAGGGATCGGATGCCTCTGAGAGAAGACGTCATCCTATAGAGAGAGGGAGAAGGAGAGAGAAAACTGATGAAAAAAACAGTAACACACGTGGGCCTGTTTCAATACATCCTTCCTTCCTTCCTTAATCCTAGATTTGAAATACACTGGTGAAAGCAGCAGACTGCTTACCTTGCTGCACCCTGTCACCTCCCGATTTATAGATCCGGCTACTGGGGCTGTCGACAGTGTCATGGAGCATGACACTGTATTCCCAGTCATGTGAAATCCATAGATTAGGGCCTAATTTATTAATTTAAATTGACTGATTTCCTTATATGAACAGTAAAATCTCTGAAACTTACTGTCAAGTATGAATGACTATGCTTACGGACATTAGGAAACATGTTGTCTCTGATTATTATACAAAACCAATCCATGAACGCTGGCGAGAGAGTGTCGGCGAGGCCGTTCGACAAGCTGCTCTTGGGATCATCTTAATTTGAGTCCCCTCCTATGCAACCATATAAACTCAGCAACAAAAAAAACGTCCCTTTTTCAGGACCCTGTCTTTCAAAGATTATTTGTAAAAATCCAAATAACTTCACAGATCTTCATTGTAAAGGGTTTAAACACTGTTTCCCATGCTTGTTAAATGAACCATAAACAATGAATGAACATGCACCTGTGGAACGGTAGTTAAGACACTAACAGCTTACAGACGGTAGGCAATTACAGTCACAGTTATGAAAACTTAGGACCTTAAAGAAGCCTTTCTACTGACTGAAAAACACCAAAAGAAAGATGCCCAGGGTCCCTGCTCATCTGTGTGAACATGCCTTAGGCACGCTGCAAGGAGGCATGAGGAATGCAGATGTGACCAGGGCAATAAATTGCAATGTCTGTACTGTGAGACGCCTAAAACAGTGCTACGAACAGCTGATCGTCCTCGCAGACTGTCTGCAATAGGCTGAGAGAGGCTAGACTGAGGGCTTCTAGGCCTGTTGAAAGGCAGGTCCTCACCAGACATCACCGGCAACAATGTTGCCTATGGGCACAAACCCACCACCGCCGGACCAGACAGGACAGGCAAAAAGTGCTCTTCACTGACGAGTCGCTGTTTTGCGACTCGTCCTCCTCCCTCATGTGGTACCCTTCCTGTAGGCTCATCCTGACCTGACCCTCCAGCATGAAAATGCCACTAGCCACACTGCTCGTTCTGTGTGTGATTTCCTGCAAGACAGGAATGTCAGTGTTCTGCCATGGCCAGTGACGAGTCCGGATCTCAATCCCATTGAGCACATCTGGGACCTGTTGGATCGGAGTGTGAGAGCTAGGGCCATTCCCCCCTGAAATGTCCGGGAACTTGCAGGTGCCTTCGTGGAAGAG
This sequence comes from Oncorhynchus kisutch, assembly GCF_002021735.2. Classification (NCBI taxonomy): domain Eukaryota; kingdom Metazoa; phylum Chordata; class Actinopteri; order Salmoniformes; family Salmonidae; genus Oncorhynchus; species Oncorhynchus kisutch. The sequence goes on from NC_034199.2 coordinate 21,733,461, forward strand.
TGGGGTAACATCTCATAGCCAGAACTGGCAAATCTGGTGCAGTCCATGAGGAGGAGATGCACTGCAGTACTTAATGCAGCTGGTGGCCACACCAGATACTGACTGTTACTTTTGATTTGGACCGGCCCTTTGTTCAGGGACACATTATTCCATTCTGTTAGTCACATGGAACTTGTTTAGCTTATGTCTCAGTTGTTGAATCTTGTTATGTTCATACAAATATTTACACATGTTAAGTTTGCTGACAATAAACGCAGTTGACAGTTGAGAGGATGTTTATTTTTTAGCTGAGTTTAGCTGTGAACAGTACGGCAGCAATCAGCCTGTGTAGAACAGTGGATTGGAGTTAACACGGCGGGGCACGGCCATGAAAGACGAGCCTGTGTTATATGTCGTTCCAACATTCTAATAGAATTCATAGAGAGTAGAGCCCTGTACGGGCATGAATTTTAAGCCCTTGCCCTACCCATGCCTGCAATGTTCAGGCGCTACCATACCCAGGCCCGATTGCTCTGCCCGAAACCCAAAATAACTTCTCTAAATCCATTAGCTGCTCCTCTCTGTCTGTCACTCGTTCCCTGTGCACAGCTCACATTTGCATGCGCTCTGCTCATGTTAGCTCTGAGTCCGTGTGTATCCATAACCTTGTCTCCGCTGGGGCTGTTCTGCTCAGTGACGAGACATGAGAGAGCAGCTAACTGTTAGCTACTTTTTGTCACTCTAAACTCTGACAAAACTCAAGGAACAATATTTTCTGTGAAATAATCTCTCCTGTATTATATTTGATGAGGTTGAAGCACCTTTGACACCATGTTATGATCTTAATCATCACTTTACTGCGCAGCAGAGCACGAGAAAATGGCTCGGCTTCAAAATAGTTAGTGATCAATTCAGTGATACCTGAGCCCTGCTCATACCCTAGTTATTGATGAAAAAAAACAGGCTCTACACAGCCCCTAACCAGGTGTATAGTGTCTGGGCCCGTCAGGCTTGGGTAGGGTAGCAGAGCTCTAATAGAGAGAAGAGAGGGAAAGCGAGGGGAGAGGAAAAAGCACCACACATTAGGGGGAAAGAGTAGGCCAGTGGGCTACAGTAGGCCCGTGGGCTACAGTAGGCCCGTGGACTACACACCTGAAGCATAAATCCTAGACATGCGATAGATTCCTACTAGATCAACATGACATGATAAAAATTGCCATAGCCCGATGAGTGAATACGATTGCCACAATAAGCATTTCATTTAACTGTGAAGCTTACACCGCATCCATCCTATACATACGAAAATAACATTTGATTGTATTGATTTGTGCAGGCACGATAGCTGTTACAATGGAGGTTATATTAAAATGACTATGCCTATGCATTGTGTGCAGAACTTAAGAATGAAGTGACCATGAGTTAAGATGAATATTGTCAAATAAATAGGCTTATCATGAATTATACTTGGGAGCCACTAGAAGCAGTAGATATGCACCCTTGTCCATGCAGAGGACAGCTATATTGGAAATAAATAAAGTTTATGACGCAAGACAACATGTTGTTTAGCAAACAGCCATAGTAAAAAATGTATTGTAATGTTGTTGATTTTGCCCCCCTTGACACTAGAGTGCGCACCGTTAATTGTTATTGGCATTTACTTCAGGCATTGCAAAACAGGAAGTTAGTACTACTGGTGAGAGTGCGGGAAGCACAACATGTATTCTTATAGAAGTTTTATTAAAGAAGTTCTGAGTAGGCTAATAATCAATCATGATTACATTACATTAATGATAGGGAATATGAATCACGGATGTAAAGAAAGCCCATATGGTTAAATGTTCCCAGTTCATAGCCTCGAGAGACTATCCATAAAAAGGAGCATTTATGAAAAATCTGAACAGATCTGAAGGCTGACATGAATTATATTATATATCAACGTGGAATGACGGCAAACCACAGCCGCAAATCTTAGAGGTGTAATTTATCAAGCTCTCTTCTCCTGGTGGTAAACATGGAGCAAAATATTGCGGTAAATGCTAAACGCTACCACAATAGATTCCTGCCAGCTCCGGGTCGTTGGTTGGGGCAGCTCGAGAAGGGCCTGGATGGATGTGGTGGAGGTGGCTGAAGAGTGGCATGGGGAGAGGCGGAAGGACCAGCCTGTTCGGAGACGCTCATAGTCCCACGTCTTGGAATTTCCCCTTCGCTGGTGATGCCGATTTCTTGAGCCTTTTCCCCCCTCTGGGGAAAAACGTCCTCTTCTCTTGAGAAAGGAATACCGTTGTCTGAGAGTGCAGAAATGAGCCGAGTACATTCGTAGCCAGTTGTGAGGAGCTCATGCTGGAAATGCCTGGAACCACTGTGAATTCCCTTCTCATCCAGGATTCCCAGAAGTTGAGCATTGGAAAATGGTCCACTTGCCTAATGGCAATTCTCTACTTCTACTCAGGGAAACCTAGTCGTGGAGGAATCACCTAGATCGCCTGCTGGGAGTGGATTTGGGAAATTTCGTTTGACATGACTTAAACAACACGGTCGACAACTGCTGCTGAAAAACAGCAAGTGAGAGGACATATAAATACATCCCAAGATTGGGATGTGCCGTGCTTATAGGCTATAAGGTAAATAACATTCCACTTGTGGCTAATAGGAAAGAGGAGAAGAAGCAAGACACTATGCTGATGATGATACGTTTGCATTCATTCCCGCTATGCCTGTATAATAGGAAACAAAGTGAATTATGTTATGCTGACTTGTTGAAGTTAAATGAGCATTCAGACCAGCTTTCCTGATTGAACTTACTGTACTACCTCTAAGCTCTAGCACCACTGTCGTGCTACACATCTGACCTTGGAGACCAAAGACGACACTGGTGCCCTAGCGGCCTGGGCTCTCATAAATAAACACACACATGTCCACACATTTCCGCTTGATGAGTGTTTGTTTTAATTACATCTCAGTGCGTTTGCTGAACAGTCTCTAATTTCTGCCAGCAGAAAGACTTGGAGCCGTCTGTGGGTCATGGCAGTCTAGTGGTCCACAGATGTAATTACTACATCAGATCCACAGTTCCTCAGAGACCAGCAAGTTGTGTGTGTGTGTGCATGTGTGTGCATGTGTGTGAGAGAGAGAGAGAGCTAGGGAGAGAGAGAGCATGAGTGTGTGGACCTCATTCCTGGTAAACAGTAATTAGGGTTGGGAATAGCGGTGATGGGGGGTTGCTGTACTCTGTGATGCGGGACTTTTATATGGCAGGACAGAGAGAAGAGGAGAGGAGGGAAAAAGGGGCCAGGGCATGGGGGCTATCTGTGAGGATTTACCCAAGTGGCGGAGCCCATTTGTGGGGTAGACAACACTCTTTGAGGGCCCCAAAGTGTTGGAAGTCATGGTCAATGGTTATGCAACTGTCATCAAACTACTCATTATAACATACAGAATATTATGAACCCAGACCTGTTCCACCTTCACACAATTAACGCGGGAGAGAAGGAGACTGATGGATGGACGGACAGACAAACTCCAATAAGGATGTGAAGTAATACCATTTGTCATTTGCTCTCCCATAGAAAGAGTGATGCTGGGAATAACTGGTCAACGTCTGGAGGGACAACAGGAGGGAAAAATGTTAAGATATTTTACGGGAAGAGGTTTTTTTTCTGGTGCAAAGACCAAAAGGGAAGGGGAGGTGTATGTGTGTGTTTGTGTGTGTCCAGTAGAGAGTTTAGACATTAGTGCTATACTTTAGGGAATGCCATTATGATTGCCAGGAATTCTTTCCTCCGGTGTGGTGTGTCTTTACAGGTAGTGGGATCATGAGGTCGTTTTAATCCTGCTGTTAGAATGTTCTGACATCACAATGGGGTTCCACTCCGCCTTCCACTTCCTGCTCTTCCTTCCTACTCCCTCCCATATTTGGAAGAGAAAGGAAGGGAAACCCGGATGGTGACTCAGAGGTTTCTGCTGCCAAGGGGGAATTCTCCACGTGTGTGTGTGTGTGAGATGCACAACCTACTTCAGAATATTTTGTAGCTGAGCATTAAATAAACACACACACTTATATATTCCCTAAATAGTGTACTACTTTTGACCAGAGATGTGTTGCCCATTTGAGACAAACTGTTAGTCTTTACAGGAGGCCACATAGCTTCCTGTATGACAGTAGTATGAACCCCAGGGGTAAACGCTGTCTACACTCTTCAGACCACATCCTGCCCAAACTCTCCCTCCTTCCCCAAACGCCTCATGGTAGGGCCAGCAGACAGACCACGGAAGGCCAGTAGTGGGAGGGTGGGGTGGGGGGGCTGTGGACAGATGCAGCAGCCCCCTCTACTTGGTATGATTGAGGAGGACAACTCCAGGGAGGTCCGAGGCATTAACTGTAACCAGAGCAATAAAGAACTCATCTGAGTAATGCTTCGCTGGGCTCTGAATGGAACGGGGACGCAGGACTTATGGAGATGAGCGGTTCACTGGGGTGTGGTCCCCCACCCCCCACCACTAGCCCAAAATTAAGAAGGGATAGAGTGAGAAAGAAAGAAAATAAAACAGAAAGTGAGTAAGAAAGAAAGAGTGTTTCCATGACATTGTGCTTCTTTGTAGCTGTATGGTTGAAGGAGAGAGCAGAGGTTTGAGGAAGAGGGGAGTAGCCCACACTAGTCATCTGGGCCCACTCTAACCCCGAACCAGATCTACATTTAGAGCCACTTTGTTCTTGTGTGCATGTGGAAGACAGAGACCTCTGCTGTCTATCGTCCTCTGGTGCCATCCTCAGTCAGAAAGGCTGTTATTGTTCTCACTAAGAGAGAACCCCCCCCCGGACCTAATAACTGTCTTTTGGACCTACTGAAAGAATGCTTTCATTCACTGTTTTGTCTGTCTGTCTGCTCAATATCCCACCTCCATATCAGACCTCGGTTCAATTCCTATTTTATTTCAAATACTTTAGCTGCGCTGGACTGAGCTCCCCTTGCGCAATGGAACCAATGGAAGAATACAAAAAGTGCAAACCCTGCCCAGCCTTCTCTCCAGGCAGGCTGAATCAAATGCTACAAATATTTGAAAGAAAACAAATACTATTTGAACCCAGCTCTGCTTAATGTGCATCTCTCTGGGCCATAAAACATGTAATCCACATATTTCACCCTAGATCTCTATGTCTGTCACAGACCATAATCCATCAACACATCAATAGAATTACAATCAAAGGGCTAATGTGGTTTTGTGTGAGGGTTTAATGCCACAGTATGTAATGTCCAGGGCAGAACAGAGGGGTATTATTACTATATTTAGCATGGATTTAAGTGCAGTAGGGTGAGTGGAACAAGTCGAGCCACCCTTTTATCTAGGACACCATACACAAAATGAGTCACTTGACCAAATATTTAGGAAGAGGTCATCATTTCATGGAGTAAGTGAAGGAAGAAACAACATGGAAAAAGTGGTCAGTAAGTTAGGTCCAAAAAACTGATTTTCACCAAGTCAAATGAATTTATTGTGAGAGAGGTTTCATGATGGTTGTTTCTAAAGAAAATTAGATCATTTTAAGATTGCTCTATACATCAGTTGGTTAAATAAAGTTAAATTAAGGTTATATAAAAAATAAAATAGTTGGAGTCTCTATAAGTTTCAATATGAGGTCTTAAACCTAGCATAAAAGTGCATCCTTGTAACTGTGCGGGCTAATATAGTCCAAAAGTTTGCCTTGCAGTAAGTCATCAAAGAATTATAACATAACTGAAACGGAAGGCGTTTGCATTTTGTCGCAGTCCAGGCAGTGCTGAGAGGGATAGTTTGGCCTGCTCTTGTTCAGGTTCTGGTTGGATGTCATCAGTAAGTCATCAATGGCCATGGGGTAAGTTGAGCCAATGGCAAGTTGAGCAAACTGAAGTGTTTTCTTCCTAGGCGTTAATGCAAGGCATTAATCGCTGGGATATGAGGTAACAAAAGGCCTATCTTAAAAGTGATTGTGATTGTGTTCAATTGTGTTTGGGAAATAAAGATAGACATAGTTTTAAAAATGTAGTGGTAATATTTCATTCAGTACAGAAATTTGTAGGTGGCTCATCTTACCCAATACCAAGGGTAAGTTGTGCCAAAAAAACACTTTTTTGGACAAGCTTTGTTTTTAAAACTGTAATGTTGTACATATTTCCAGGAATACACAACATCCTGGAATAATTTATATGTAGATATTTTTCTTAGAAACAATACTATATTTCCCTTGATGGAGTGATGCTGAATTGAAAAATGGCTCAACCTACCCCACTCTCTCCTACTGTGTGTGCCATTCAATTCACCGTAATTGGCCCAGATGCCTCAGGTGAGAGGGACGCAGAGCTGCAGAGAAAGAACAAACAAAAAAAGATGGGAAATTTGAGGGAAAGTTGTGAAACCCTGATGGGCCACATTGAGAACTAGATGAAGAGAGGATCAGTGAGACAAATAACACAATGAAAGGAAAGAAAAAGCCAGAGAGACAGATGGAGACGAGGAAATTGAGCCATATCTAGCTCCTTGGCTCAGATGTACGGCTAGCTGTGGTAGGTTTTCAGTGCGCTGCATTCCGCCCCATAGACACAATGGCGGTGCTTCAAAGCTCCACTGGTCACCTGGTATACACAGCCCTTCCCTCCCCTCCTTGTTAGCAAAATAAGCTAATTAGAGTCTCGTTAATGGGCTGTACTATGAGTGCATCTAGGACAGAGAGATCAACACGACACAGGAGCCTTAGAAACATGCCAGAGGCACCCGCACTTTAGCTAAGCTGAGACAAACTAGTAAACACAAATGTGCTAAGTAAGCTCTTGATCAAAAGTACACACACATATTGTACATGAACACACGTGTAACGGATGTGAAACGGCTAGCTTAGTTAGCGGTGCGCGCTAAATAGCGTTTCAATTGGTGACGTCACTTGCTCTGAGACCTTGAAGTAGTGGTTCCCCTTGCTCTGCAAGGGCCGCGGCTTTTCTGGAGCGATGGGCAACGATGCTTCGTGGGTGACTGTTGATGATGTGTGCAGAGGGTCCCTGGTTCGTGCCCACGTATGGGCGAGGGGACTGTCTAAAGTTATACTGTTACACACACACACAATGATTTACTCTGTCTTTACTTTTTTCTCCATCTCCCTATATGAGTGTTCAAGCATGATATCATCTTCAAGTCACAGAGCCAAACAGAGGCAACACTTTATCCTCAGGAACTGGCTGATAAGGATGAACATAAGAGAGACCAGCTGTTCTAAAGAGAGGCAGTACGCCAGCTGGGATAAACAAACTGAGGAGGAAACACACAGGCTTATTTATCAGACTGAACAGTGAAGGAACAAAAAACAAGTGACTCACAGGAATCCCACTGGGAGATACGTCTAATGTATGAGACATCCATGTATTCTCTCTCTCTCTTTCTCTCTCTCAATGTGAGTGCATGTGCAGATGTCATCTTTTGAGGGCCGAGGAGTCCAAAATGAAGTGATAAAGGTCCAGAAGAACTAATGGTAGAACTGTAAGAGGTAGGATAACTTTAAAATAATGAAGAACAATCGCCTTACAACATGTCTGTGTTGACTGATTCAACGTTATGTCCTTTATATAACGATGCACACCTTTCTTAAAGGGCCAATCAGCAGTTGAAACAATAACAAAGCGTCTCTGTTCCTGTAAAATGCTGAGGGATGGAGAAATGCAATCACTGTCAAATTCAAGGACAGAGCTATGAATGCAAGGACTGACCATCTATGATATCAACATTTGTTTACAAACATTGGAGTAAAACAAGCTTATATTTTGGGTTCTGATGGTGGTACGACAGTTAAAGTAAGCTCATGAGGCATTTACAAGTTATATTCTTCAATAATTAATATGTACATATAATTCATTTCAATTTCAAGTAAAAAAAATTATGTTGCAACTGCCAATTGTCCCTTTAAAGCAGTTCCAGCCTCCAGGCCCTATCTTCATGATTTTCTGACGCCATCTAGTGACATCAGTGTGCAACTGCTACAACAAGCTCTGCAGGAAGTCCCACGACGAAATGTATCTCATTTTATTAATTAGGGATTTTAGTCAGGATTTTAATCATCAAGAGTCTATGGACACACCTGTGCATCAATATAAGCTTTAAAAAATCCCAGCAAAATCAGTCAGTTTAAGCTATCGATACACTATATAGTGCAATCGGAAAGTATTCAGATCACTTGACTTTTTCCATATTTTGTTACAGCCTTATTCTAAAATGGATTAAATCGTTTTTCCCCCTCATCAATCTACATAGCAAAACAGGTAAAAAAATAACAAATATATCACATTTAAGTAAGTATTCAGACCCTTTACTCAGGACTTTGTTGAGGCACCTTTGGCAGCGACTACAGCCTCGAGTCTTCTTGGGTATGTTACAACAAGCTTGGCACACCTGTATTTGGGGAGTTTCCCACATTATTCTCTGCAGATCCTCTAAAGCTCTTTCAGGTTGGATGGGGAGCATAGCTGCACAGCTATTTTGAGGTCTCTCGAGAGATCTTCGATCAGGTTCATGTCCGGACTATGGCTGGGTCACTCAAAGACATTCAGAGACTTGTCCCGAAGCCACTCCTACGTTGTCTTGGCTGTGTGCTTACGGTCATTGTACTGTTAGAAGGTGAACATTTGCCCCAGTCGGAGGTCCTGAGCGCTCTAGAGAAGGTTTTTATCAAGGATCTCTCTGTACTTTGCTCCATTCATCTTTCCCTCGATCCCGACTAGTCTCCCAGTCCTTGCTGCTGAAAAACATCCCGACAGCATGATGCTGCCACCACCATATTCACCGTATGGATAGGGCTAAGTTTCCTCCAGACATGACGCTTGGCAATCAGACCAAAGAGTTCAATCTTGGTTTCATGAGACCAAATAATCTTGTTTCACATGGTCTGAGAGTCCTTTAGGTGCCTTTTGGCCAACTTCAAGCGAGCTGTCATGTGCCTTTTACACAGGAGTGGCTTCCTTCTGGCCACTCTACCATAAAGGCCTGATTGGTGGAGTGCTGCAGAGATGGTTGTCCTTATGGAAGGTTCTCCCATCTCCCCAGAGGAGTTCCGGAGCCCTGTCAGAGTGACCATTGGGTTCTTGTTCACCTCCCTGACAAAGGACCTTCTCCCCCTGGCCGGGCCGGGCGGCCAGCTCTAGGAAGAATCTTGGTGGTTCCAAACTTCTTCCATTTAAGAATGAAGGAGATCACTGTTTTCTTGGGGACCTTCAATGCTGTAGACATTTTTTGGTACCTTTCCCCAGTTCTGTGCTTCGACACAATCCTGTGTCGGAGCTCTACGGACAATTCCTTCGGCTTTATGGCTTGGTTTTTGCTCTGACATGCACTGTCAACTGCGGGACCTTATATAGACAGGTGTGTGCCTTTCCAAATCATGTCCAATCAATTGAATTTACCACAGGTGGACTCCAATCAAGTTGTATAAACATCTCAAGGATGATCAATGAAAACAGGATGCACCTGAGCTCAATTTCAAGTCTTATAGCAAAGGGTCTGAATAGTTATGTAAATAAGGTATTTCTGTTTTATATTTTCAATAAATTTGCAAACATTTCTAAAAACATGTTTACACTTTGTCATTATGGGGTATGGTGTGTACATGAGGAACATTTTTTAAAATCAACTTTAGAATAAAGCTGTAACGTAACAAAATGTGGAAAAATTCAAGGGGTCTGAATACTTTCAGAATGCACTGTATATACAAACTGATGTGGACACCCCTTCAAATTAGTAGATTCTGCTATTTCACACAGCCATGCAATCTCCATAGACAAACATTGGCAGTAGAATGGCCTGTACTGAAGAGCTCAACAAGTCAGTTCGTCAAATTTCTGCTTTGATAGAGCTTCCCCAGTCAACTCTAAGTGCTGTTATTGTGAATTGGGAACGTCTAGGAGCAACAACGGTTCAACCGCAAAGTGGTAGGCCACACAAGCTCACAGAACGGGGCTGGTGAGAGCTGAAGCGTGTAGCGTGTAAAAATCGTCTGTCTTTGGTTGAAACACTGTCTCACTGTCTCGAAGCTGTCTCTGGAAGAAATGTCAGCACAATAACTGTTCTTTGGGAGCTTCATGAAATGGGTTTCCATGGCCGAGCAGCCGCACACAAGCCTAAGATCACCATGCGTAATGCAAAGCATCGACTGGAGTGGTGTAAAGCTGGCCGCCATTGGACTCTGGAGCAGTGGAAATGCATTCTCTGGTGTGATGAATCACACTTCACCATCTGACAGTCCGAGGGACGATTCCGGGTTTGGCGGATGCCAGGAGAACACTACCTACCCCAATGCATAGTGCCAAGTGTAAAGTTTGGTGGAGGAGGAATAATGGTCTGGGGCTGTTTTTCATGGTTCGGGCTAGGCCCCTTAGTTCCAGTGAAGGGAAATCTTAATGCTACAGCATACAATGACATTCCAGACGATTCTGTGCTTCCAACTTTATGGCAACAGTTTGGGGAAGGCCCTTTCCTGTTTCAGCATGACAATGCCCCCGTGCACAAAGCGAGATCGATACAGAAATGGTTTGTCAAGATCAGTGTGAAAGAACTTGACTGGCCTGCACAGAGCCCTGACCTCAACCCCATTGAACACCGTTGGGATGAATTGGAACGCCGACTGTCAGCCAGACCTAATCACCCAACATCAGTGCCCGACCTCACTAATGCTCTTGTGGCTGAATGAAAGCAAGTCCCCGCAGCAATGTTCCAACATCTAGTGGAAAGCCTTCCCAGAAGAGTGGAGATTGTTATAGCAGCAAAGGCGGGAGCAACTCCATATTAATGGCCATGATTTTGGAAAGAGATGTTCGACGAGCAGGTGTCCATAATTTTGGTCATGTAGTGTACGTATAATCATGAAAACCGTAATAACGCAATTAGAAAGTAATATTTCTTGATTAACCGTGTCAAAGTACAGATATTGGGCAATAATTTGTAAAAGATCTAGTATCCCCTTGCCAATTTTCTAGTCTTTAATTGGCATAGATTTGGTGAAGATACATGTATACTGTACATTAGAGGCTCAGTAATCGAGGAAGACACTGATTTCACCAAAGAGGCACCAATCTCATCATGACCTGCTGCTGATATCTTTAAGGCAGGGTAGCCTAGTGGTTAGAGCGTTGGACTAGTAACCTGAAGGTTGCAAGTTCAAACCCCTGAGCTGATGAAGGACAAATCTGTCGTTCTGCCCCTGAACAGGCAGTTAACCCACTGTTCCTAGGCCGTCAAGAATTTGTTCTTAACTGACTTGCCTAGTTAAATAAAGGTAAAATAAAAATCACCATTACATCAGGTGGATCAAACTGAATCAGAGAAGGGAAATGTCCCTCAATGTAATCCAAGGGATTTCCACTAGTTTTCTCAATTTTCATTCACAGAGAGGAACCCATACTCACAAAAAGTTAATAAATTCACATAAAATAACATCAAGATAAGTCTTATTTACAACAATACATTGTGATGGAATAATTGTATGTTTTGAGAATGACACAAATGTACATTTTCACAGTCTGTTGCTTCAGTTTGATCGGATCATCAAGAACTGTTGTGAAGAATGCTTCAGGGTGCCCAAGAAAGTCTCGCAAGTGCCAGAAGTGGATTCAGCTGCGGGATCAGGGCACCACCAGTACAGAGCTTGCTCAGGAATGGCAGCAGGCAGGTGTGAGTGCATCTGCATGCACAGTGAGGTGAAGACTTTTGGAGGACGGCCTGGTGTCAAGAAGGGCAGCAAAAAAGCCCCTTCTCTCCAGGAAAAACATCAGGGACAGACTGATATTCTGAAAAAGGTACAGGGATTAGACTGTTGACGACTGGGGTAAAGTCATTTTCTCTGATGAATCCCCTTTCCGATTGTTTGGGGCATCCGGGAAAAAGCTTGTCCGGAGAAGACAAGGTGAGCCCTACCATCAGTTTTGTGTCATGCCAACAGTAAAGCATCCTGAGACCATTCATGTGTGGGGTTGCTTCTCAGCCAAGGGAGTGGGCTCACTCAGAATTTTGCCTAAGAACACAGCCATGAATAAAGAATGGTATAAACACATCCTCCGAGAGCAACTTCTCCCAACCATCCAGGAACAGTTTGATGACGAACAATGCCTTTTCCAGCATGATGGAGCTCCTTGCCATAAGGCAAAGGTGATAACTAAGTGGCCCGGGGAACAAAACATCAATATTTTGGGTCCATGGCGAGGAAACTCCCCAGACCTTAATCCCATTGAGACTTCATGTAATTGGCAAAAAAAAACTTTGACTATTATGAAATGCTTGTAATTATACTTCAGTATTCCATAGTAACATCTGACAAAAAATATCTAAAGACACTGAAGCAGCAAACCTTGTGGATTTTAATATTTGTGTCATTTTCAAAACTTTTGGCCACGACTGTAGATGCCTTTTTCTTATTCAACAGATGATTGATGATTTTCCAAGTTGATTTGATATTATTTAAGAATTATTGTAATTTTTCTGTAATATATATTTTTGGGGATATCCGAAGTAGGTGAGTAAATTTGTGGAATTGGCGGAATTCAGGGGCGAGGGATTTGTGAGAAACTTTTTATACAACTTGTTTTTTTAACAGAGGATTTTTTGAGACCCGTTCAGTGGCGACCCATCATTCAGGGCAGGTGGGGCAGGCCCACATTCTTAGCAAAAAAGGAAGCAAAAAAATTAAAGTTTGCCTGTTTTGCATGTTATTTTGGCATTAATACAAGTCACAGTATTCGGCCCCCTTGAACTTTGCGACCTTTTGCCACATTTCAGGCTTCAAACATAAAGATATAAAACTGTATTTTTTTGTGAAGAATCAACAACAAGTGGGACACAATCATGAAGTGGAACGACATTTATTGGATATTTCAAACTTTTTTAACAAATCAAAAACTGAAAAATTGGGCGTGCAAAATTATTCAGCCCCCTTAAGTTAATACTTTGTAGAGCCACCTTTTGCTGCGATTACAGCTGTAAGTCGCTTGGGGTATGTCTCTCTCAGTTTTGCACATCGAGAGACTGAAATACATCCACAGGTACACCTCCAATTGACACAAATGATGTCAATTAGCCCATCAGAAGCTTCTAAAGTCATGACATAATTTCCTGGAATTTTCCAAGCTGTTTAAAGGCACAGCCAATTTAGTGTATGTAAACTTCTGACCCACTGGAATTATGATACAGTGAATTATTAGTGAAATAATCTGTCTGTAAACAATTGTTGGAAAAATTACTTGTGTCATGCACAAAGCTGATGTCCTAACCGACTTGCCAAAACTATAGTTTGTTCACAAGAAATTTGTGGAGTGGTTGAAAAATGAGTTTTAATGACTCCAAGCTAAGTGTATGTAAACTTCCGACTTCAACTTTATGTTTCCCCTTTTGTGATCTCATCTTAGTCCGTCTTTCTCGCTTTGTGATCTCTCTTGTCATCCCTTTGTGATGTCCTACATTGTCTCTTTCTTTCTTTGCTACGTCCCCTGTCCTTTTTCTGTCATTTCATTATTTTCTTTGTGACGTTACCTCTGCCCTCTGTGACTCTATCTTTATCCAGATTTGTTTTGTCATTTATTTTTCTTATTTTCTTTGTTATGTCATCTCTGTCCTCTGTGCTTCGATCTCTGTCTGGTTATTGTGATGTCATATCATTCTGTCTCTCTTTACAAGGTCTTTTTTGCCCTTCTTTTTGTGATGTCATCACTGTCTTCCTCTCTTTGTGATACCATTCTGGTGCAGGCAAAGTTCCAGTCTGTGTACCAGATGGTGATGGACAAGGACTTCCCAGCATGCACCAGGCTGCTGAGCTGCACGCACTCCCTGGCCTCCCTGCACCATGTGGCTGAGGAAAAAGGTCAGAGGTCACTGTTCAGCCCACACAAACTAATGTTGAAAGTTAATGTGCTCCTCAGAAACAATCAACTGTAAACCCCTAAACCCAATAATTAATTTCTCACTTCTATATCAGATTGAAGTGCACATTAATAGATTTAATTAGTATATCAGGTAATTCCGAGACTGCAGCACCCTTGAAATTGTTTGAGATTTTCTAAAGATGAGCTGCACATGAACACATTATAAAAGTGTGATGTTGTGGGTTCCCAGGTGTTATACGTGTTCTGTGTACTGCTCTTTCAGAGGTGGACAGTCCGAAGTTTCACCGCTACTTCCAGGAAAGGACCATGGAAGGGTTAAAGAAGAAGGTACCCATTGATCAATCTATGAGCTGCATAAGCAGGGTTTTTCATGCTCTATAGTACATCCTGAAGCAATCTGATCCTGGCAACCTCCAGGTTGTGCAGGCTTTTGTTCTAGCCCAGGAATAACACACCGGATTAATCTAATCATCAAACCCTTGATTACTTGAATCAGGAGTTCAGAATTGCTGCTCTCCAGTAGATTTAACAGTGTTAACAGTGTTGGTTTTGCTGTGTACCTGCTGTTCTAGGCTGAGAGGACAGTGAAGGCCCTCGGAAAGACTAACATCTCAGTGGGAGAAAGGGTGAAGTCCATGACGTATGTCAGAGTCTAGAAGGAGTCAGAGACCCAGGAAGGTGAGTCACTCTCAGGGCCTGGTCTAATACCGCAGACCTGTGCCATGTTCTCCCTGGCCTGCAAACATCAAATTAACCAGAGGATGGCACCAAACCCACTTTAAAGATCAGGAGCTTTCCACACCAAACATTGCCTCAAGAGCCTTACCTGTTACATTTTCGGTTTCACATTCATTTTATATTTAAAGCTCAGACTGTCAACCCAGTTTCCTGTGATATCAATAGGATGGATGTCATTCCATAATTAAGTGTATAAAGTGATGCTGTGGTATTAACACTCTTATGCCCTCTCTTCATTGTAACACAGAGGACTACCTGCAGTATGCCCGTGGTCTGATATCTGCGGACATCAGTGAAGACCTGAGTAAAGCTCTCCTCAAGCATCTACAGTATGTACATGTACAATCTAAAATGAAAAAGCACAATCTAAAATCAAATGTTCATGTTGCTTCATCGTAAGTGTCACTGAGTCATTTGAAATACATGTTAACCACCCCCAAAAAACTGAAGATGAGTGTGCGGTTTTGGAGACCGAAATCAAATAACTCGTGGCAGTTAGATTTCTCAAGACACATCCCCCACAGTTTGAAGACAATTGCAGGGCCCAGGTCAGCACTTTTGACTGAAAATGTACTGGTGATGAAAGTGACATTGTGCTATTAAGACAGTGATACTTCTGAAGGTAATGCATTAAGCAGCATTATTAGTGTTTAACAGTCTGATGGTCAGTCACCTTTCACCTTCCTCCTGACAGGTTACCTGAGCTCTCAAGCACTAAGAAAGTGGAGCATCATTCAAAGGTATTTTATTCAGCTTCTCTGTGTAGGCTACTTGTGTCATCACACTGTAGTTAGTCCTACTGTATATACTGACCTATTTTTTCCTATTTTTCTATTTATTTGGGGACATTGTTCCTTTTCTGCATGTATTAAGCGGGATAAATATTTTATTTGACATATAAACTATTGTAGGGTCTGGCTTTTCCACTGTGATTTTCTCTTGAGATTCACCAGATGGTAGCAGTGTACAGGTAGATTAGTGTGTTCTTATGCCTATTGTTGGTGGATGTGGTTGGTCAGTTTGTGATACTCACGGTATTGCCACGGTAACTTGTAAACGTGTGTCTGTGGTGTGATTGGTGGTTGGTGTTTAGAGTGATGGAAAGCAGGTCTCACTCTATACATCCCATCCTCATTCGGCAGAAGTGAAAGCTGTCTGACAAATCATTGGAGGCAGGAGAGGACTACACCATATTCAACAGCTCCGATTTCGCCCGCAAAGTGAGGGAGATTAGGTGCAGCCTGCATGAATGGACCCATGAGAGAATTATATATATATATATATATATATATATATATATATATATGGGGGAGGAACCTTCCTGAAGTTCACGTGAGTGCAGTTTAAAGCAATGCAATGCAGAGGCCTTCAAATCCAGACGAAGGTCCAAGTAACATTGTATATTCTGTCTGGAAAGGAGTCATCATGATGTGTAATTATGTTTCAGCCGTCTTCACTCAAGGCCGATGAGCAATACTATTGAATACATCTTTAATCCTCCTCCAGCCGCCCTAGAAGATGAGTGCGGCACAGAAGATCCTGGCCAAGGTGGACAAAACAGGCATGAAAAGCATGTCTACCTTCTTCAGCCCCAAGGGCAAAGCAGAAAAACTGAATGTTAGGATGGTGCATCAGAATTTGTATGTGTATGTTGGTGTGCGTGGATACACTGAGTGTACAAAACATTAGGAACACCTGCTCTTCCCATGACAGACTGACCAGGTGAAAGCTATGATCCCTTATTGATGTCACTTGTTAAATCCACTTCAATCAGTGTAGATAAAGGGGAGGAGACAGGTTAAAGAAGGATTTTTAAGCCTTGTGACCATTGAGCCATGCATTGTCAATGTGCCATTCAGAGGGTGAATGTGCAAGACAAACAATTGAAGTGCCTTTCAATGGAGTATGGTAGTAAGTGCCAGGCGCACTGGTTTGAGTGTGTCAAGAACTGCAACGCTGCTGGGTTTTTCATGCTCAACAGTTTCCTGTGTGTGTCAAGAATGGTCCACCATCCAAAGAACATCCAGCCAACTTGACACAACTGTGGGAAGTGTTGGAGTCAACATGGGCCAGCATCCCTTTGAAATGCTTTCGATACCTTGTGGAGTTCATCCCGCGACGAATTTAAGCAGTTCTGAGGGAAAAGGGGGGTGTCAACTCAATATTAGGAAGGTGTTCCTAATGTTATTTACACTCAGTGTACCTTGTGTGTATTTGTGCTTTTAGTAATAAAGAAAATCAAATTGTATTTGAGGGAAACAGATCTGTAGGTGATTTGAACTTGCCTTGAGAAACGGGGTTGATTCACACTAGTTGTGAGAATAAGAGGATAAAAAACAAGAACATGAATAGCTATTTCTTCAAGGTTTGGGGGGAGTATATAAATTATGTTTAAACTGTGCTTCCAGGTTGCCTAGAGGTTAGAGCTTTGGGCCAGTAACCGAAAGGTTGCTGGATTGAATCCTCGAGCTGACAAGGTTAAAATATGTCGTTTTGCCCCCTGGTAGGTCGTCATTGTAAATAAGACTTTGTTCTTAACTTACTTGCCTAGCTAAATAAAGAATCCCTTCTGTGCTCTCATATTATTGTGTCGATAACCAGCATGAGTTCAGCCTGTCGTCTCCTGTAATGAAGTACAACCTTTTCAACAACACACACCAAGGGTCCACAAGTCATGGAAAAAGTGCCATGGTGATCCATTTTAATGTACATAAATAATATAGACTTAACAGGATAAATCATATTGTTACAGTACAATGGTAGCCCACTACAGTATAAAACTAAATAAGCAGTGCCATTTGCAGTACCTTGGTTAATGTTTAAGAATAATTTAAATTATTCAATCTGAGGCACATGGTGAACATCTTACATTTCATACAGTGATGTTGATCATCGAGTCTAGGGAGACTGATGCGACAGGTAAACCTGGATATAATAAGCTTAGTCTAAATGTGTAATAAAATTACATGGAAAAGAAAATGGACAGTTGCATTGTTCAGTTAAAAGACTCGACTGATTGTGATGTCAGGTGGAGTAGGTGGTCTGTTTAGTCACAGTAACTAAGTAATGAGAGTGTTTGTTGGTAATTACGCTGTCCAAGTTACGCACGGTCCTTTGTGGATCGGGTTACAGTCCCATCAGTCCCACGGGCCACAGCAGACTGGATAATTTATCAGGCTGGTGGCATAGCGAACAATGTCACATGCTATGCCTGTCCACACCAACACAATACCATAATCATTGGCTGCCACTTTCTCTCAGTTCCCACTTCCTCTAGGCCTACTTCTCTCTCTCACTTCCTATATTACTATCCATGGTTATTTTGTGGTTTCCCTGCCAATTCCTCACCAGCTGAATGCTTGCATGTCGCGGGACCTCACCAAGTTGACTCCCGTACTTGTTATGAAACTCAGGACAAGCAAGTTCCCACTACTTTTTCTTGAGTTTCGGCTTGAAGCGCAGTGTCTGGAAAGCGCTCTCCACCACTTTGGGCAGGTGGATGGGGTTTCTCTGTAGGTGTCGTCGGCTGCTCGTCGTCCCGTTGTCGTTGTTCTTCTTGGCCGTGCTGCTGCTTTTGCTGGTTGAGGCCGGCTTCTTCAGCTTGGACTCATCTGTGGGACACCGTGGGACCCTCATGACCCAGTTGGAGTGGAGGTCGTGCTCACTGGTGCTGGTGGCCACTGATGAAGAGAGAGATGGGTTCACGTCAGTTCTCAAAATGCCCATCCAAATTGTACATGGGGAGAGAAAACCCCCCACTAAATGGTCGTTTGTGATCTATTACGGTTACAATTACTCTGAGACTGCAACAAGCTGTTCACTGTCTCTAGATCAGCACCAGGTAGCTAGGGCTTCACTACACCTAGTGTTGATTTGTCAGTGTTACATTTCTAGTGTTGATTTAGGAGTTAAATTAACTCTAAAAAATCCCCAGTGTTGGTGTCAATAACCATTGTTGACTGTGATTGTGTCAGTTTTACTCTGCGGAGACATTCTCATCAAAACCACACCCATCATTATCTTATTTCCCAACACGCTCTACTGGATCTCGATTTTTTGGGGGGGATTGTTTTTAATATGTGTGTTTTTGCATGTACATTGATTGATTGATTTTATGCCACACAGAGATACATAACATACATTTTTCTAAACTAATCCAATCAATTACTTAGATTTATTGCACCCGTTATTTACATAGTTAAGGTAGTCTCTTTCATCAAAGTTCCTAACCTTTAACATCTTTCTGACTGCAGGTTGTGTGTGAATAAACAGTGTAAATCTTGGCTGTCTTAACTCAGGCTGGATTCCAATAGGAATTATATGTCACGTCCTAGTCTTAGTATTCTGTGTTCTCTTTATTATTTTGGTTAGGCCAGGGTGTGACATGGATGATTTATGTGGTGTGTTTTGTCTCGTTTTTTTTTGTAGGTTACGGGATTGTGTTGAGTGAAGTATTCTAGGCAAGTCTATGGTTGCCTGGAGTGGTTCTCAATCAGAGGCAGGTGTTTATCGTTGTCTCTGATTGGGAACCATATTTAGGGAGCCATATTCTTTAGGTCTCTTGTGGGTGATTGTTCCTGTCTCTGTGTTTGTTGCACCAGATAACCAAAGTGACTGAGCCTTTTCTTTTTTCATTGTTTTGGAAGAGAAGAGAACGAGCGCCATTCTCCTTGCGGAGATGGTGCTAAATCCATCAACACGGTCGGTCCCTGGGATTGGGCTGGCCAACATGATTCGGTTTGCATGGAAGGAAAAGGAGTTGGAGCCTTTAGGACGGGAAACTTTTGGAAGGATAATATTGATGGGGATTCTAAAGCTGACGGTGAAGGACGTGTTTTGTTTCCAAGGCAACTCGTTGGAGGCAGCATACGATGTGGCACTATATACAGAGGAGAAACACGATGATATCCTGAGAAGGGCAAGAGCAGTGGGAGGTGAGAGGCCGATGAGCCACTATGAAATAACAAGCCTGTCAACATTTACAACCCATACATTAAGGACGAAGAGGTGAGGGCCTTTCTGGGGAGATACATGGATAACGTCTCCTCAGCAAGGCACCTCAAAGACTCCCTTGGGTTTTGGAATGGGAGGAGAGGCTTCCAGGCCCTCCTCAGGGAGGACCCAAAGGGACATGGTGGCTACCTCCATCCTCCTGCTATGTTCTCCCTAGGGGCTGACAGGGGGACGTTGTTTTATGCACGTCAGCCCCCATTTTGCAGGCGCTGTATGGCCTACGGCCACATATTCGCCTCGTGCAGCATAAGAAAATGCAGATTTTGTGGATCTGAGGAACACGAGGCGAGGGATTGTGACAAGCCTAAGGCGTGCCACGGGTGTGGCTCGTCAGCACACCTGTGGCGGGGGTGCCCGGCTCGTCAGAGGTCATATGCGTCTGCGGCTGGGGGGGGAGCAGGAGCAGGGGATGGGGGAAGAAGAGGGGAAGGAAGCACGCCTCATGACCAGAGTACAGGTCCAGAGGGGAAGGCCGCAAGGAAGGAGGAGGAGCAAGAAGCGGCGGATGGAAGAGAGAAGGAAACGGAAGGCACGGGAGTAGGAGAACCAGGAAAAGCGGCGGAAGGCAACCGAGTGGAGGAGCATGAGAGAGAAGAAAGCGAGGGAGGAGTGTTGGAGAAGGAGACGTTGGAAGAGCAAGTGGACTGGGGGGAAAGTGCCCTGGTGGAAGAGATGAGGGGTATGGTGGAGGAGCTGGCGGGGGGGAGTGTGGTATCTCTCCACTGCCGCCATCACCAAAGAAGAGAATGAAGAGGAGGGTGCGATTGGCCGACAGTGAGAGGGAGGGGATGGCCAAGAGAGTGATGGGGGTGGGAGAAACCTCTGGGTTGCTGCTGGTTTCCCCAGGCCCTCAACTTCTGTTGGGTGGGGACACACCTAACAAGACTCAGGACTGGGTACAGGAGGAGGTGGGGAGTTTTTTGTTTGGGGACTTTTTTTCCAAACCAGCTGCAGCACTGGGGAGGGGGAGGAGTGTGGGGGTAGACCCAGGGTGCAGGGCACCCCGGAGCCAAACACTATTCCTGCATCCTGGGTTGGTGAGATGGAGGAAGAGGGGGGGATGTCGGGAGTACGGATGGTGTTCTCACCGGTAGATATGGAGCAGGGGAGCATCGGGTGAGTCTCCGGTTTTTTTTTTTCTGTCTGGGTTTAGAATGAGTGTATTACTCTTGTTAGTTTAAATGTAAGGGGTTTAAGGGATTTTGTTAAGAGGAGGGCGGTTTTTAGTTATTTGGAGGGTGTGGGGTTTGATTTTTGTTTTTTACAGGAGGTTCACCTGAGGGATGGAGGGGATGTTAATAGGTTTAAGAGGGAGTGGGACAAGGGGGAGTCGGTTTGGGGTATTGGGGGGGTGCACTCATCGGGGGTAGGGATTTTGTGTGGGCACAGGGAGGTAAAAGTGGAGGATTCTTTTGTGGTAATGCAGGGGAGGGTTATAGGGGTGGATGTCACGATAAGGGATTGTAAATTTAGATTAGTGGTGGTGTATGGGCCACAGGTGGTGGCAGACAGGAGGGAGATGGTGGACTGTCTGACGCCCGTGTGTCACAAATAGGAAATTAGTGATAGGGGGGGATTTTAATACAGATTTAGGAATAGGGGGGGATAGTAGTGCAGGCGCCATTACCGGGCTAATGGCTTGCCATGATCTGGTTGATGGTGGTCTGCACACTACTCCGAAAATGGCCGGTCCTACATGGCGCAACTCCAGGGGGGTTGAGCGGAGGCTCGACTATATTTTTGTACCCAGGTCTTTGGGTAAGTTGTCTGGGCGGCTGTTGCCTGTTTTCTTTTCGGATCACGACGGGGTGCTCCTGCAGGTGGGGTCGCCAGTCTGCCTCTTTGGTAGGGGGTACTGGAAGTTAGATCGGGATGTGCTGGAGGAGCAGGCTTTTGTTGACGGGTTTTATGGTTTCTTTTGGAGGCTTGAAGGCCTCCGGTCCATGTGCGAGGGGGTGTTAGAGTGGTGGGAATTAGTTAAGGTGAGGATTAGGGCTTTTATAATAGGGTATTGCAAGAGGAAAAAAAGGGAGGAGGTGGGATCGTATCCAAAGGTTAATTGAACTCGAGTACGAGGCAGGCAACCTCGGCGGGTCGTTTGACTGGGAGAGATCCGCTACCCTAAAGGCGCAGCTCAGGGAGTTGCAGGAGCGGAAGGCTCGAGCTTTCCTGGAGCGTGCGCATAGTGGCTTTCTAGAACACAATGAGACTTGTTCCGCTATGTTCTTTAAGTCGGTTAGGGCCAGACAGTAGGAAGGTAATGCATGGCGTTAGGGAAGAAAATTGTAGTATAGTTAGAGAACCAGAGGATATGGTCAACTGATCATTTCCAAGGTTTATTTAAGGAAAGGGAAATAGATGTAGAGCAGGGAAATGTGTTTTTAGAACACTTGTCCAGGCGGTTGCCGGAGGACATTAGAGAAGTGATGGAGGCCCAGATTTCACTAGAAGAGGTTGAGAGCGCTCTTAGGAGGATGGGAAAAGGGAAGGTGCCTGGGATGGATGGGCTGCCGGCTGAATTTTATCTCAAGTTTTGGGGTATACTTGGACCAGTGGTCCTCGAAGTCTTGAAGGCCATCCTTGAGACGGGGGTCCCGGGGGGCTCAATGGCTGTTGGTGTGCTGTCACTTTTATATAAGAAGGGGGAAGTAACAGACCTTGGCAACTGGCGGCCGTTGACCATGCTGTGTGTAGATTACAAGCTACTTGCAAAGGTTTTAGCAGACCAGGTGCGCACAGCCCTTCCCTACGTCGTCCATGAGGATCAGACGTGCGGGGTAGAGGGCCGCTCTATTAGATGGAACCTACAGTTAATCAGGGACTCCATCGCTTGGGTTGAAGATAGAGGACTGCCTTTAATGGTAGCAGCGCTAGATCAGGCGAAAGCCTTTGATCGCGTGAATAGATCCTTTTTATTCAGAGTGTTAGGTCGATTAGGATTTGGGGAGAAGTTCATAGGATGGATTCGTACATTATATGTCGGAGCGGGGTGCCGAGTTAGTGTAAATAGTCACTTGGGTGACGTTTTTGACCTCTCCTCTGGGGTCAGGCAGGGGTGCCCACTCTCTGCTCTCCTCCTCGTTCTGTACATGGAGGCTCTGGGGGCTGCCATTAGGGCAGACACAGGGGTGGAAGGCTTGTTGATCCCTGGAAGTGGTGGGCTGCGTGACACTTCCTTGCTGCTGTGCAAGGACTCGTGCCTGACAAGGTCCCTTGCCATCTTTGGGGATTTCACCCAAGCGGTTCTGAACCATGCAAAGTCTTCTGTCAAGTTTTTCGGAAGATGGCGCGGTAGAACTGATGTGCCTGGGTGGGTTCTCTCTGTGAGGGGGCCCTGAGGATTCTCGGGGTCCATTGAGAGACCTCCGGCTCAGCGACGCTAAACTGGAACATGCGTATCGCAGAGGAAGCTAGCAATGTGGAAGGCTAGGTATTTGTCTTTTATGGGCAAAGTCCTGGTCCTAAAGGTGGATGTGTTGCCATCTCTTTTGTATTTGGCGTACATCTACCCATTGCCGGCTTGTCTGAGGAGGCCTCTAGTGAGGCTTGTGTTTCAGTTCATGTGAAGTGGCAGATGCGAGTGGGTCGCCAGGGCACGCATGATCTGTCCCATCGGGGAGGGAGGTAGGGGGGTACCACATTTCCCCGTCAAGCTGGACACAATTAGTTTCTTTCTTGTTAACGGAGCTTGCTCATCCAGTGATACACCCGTCCGGGTACCTCCTGCGGGTGTTCTTCTCGTATCAGGCGAGAAGCGTAATGGTGTGGTCTAACACGGGTCCTCGGGCGGAACAGCTGCCGTGGCACTTTGGTCATGCGGCCAAGGCCAAGTGGCTGCGTGCGCACCCTGAGGTTGAAGTTGCCCGAGTAGGTTTAGATCACAGGCACCTGCACGAGGAGGTCAGAAAGGCAGGGAGTCCAGCGCCTGTAGTGGGCATCTCGGAAGTGGTCTGGGAGGGAGTGCAGGCGCGGGGTCTGGACAACAGGCTCAAGGACCTGAATTGGTTGAGCCTCCATAAGTGCTTGCCGGTACGTTCTATCATGTACCGGTATAGTTTGGTGTAATCCCCCACCTGTCCAAGATCCTCTTGTGGCAGGGAGGAGACTGTGCACCATGTCTTTTGGGACTGTGCCTTTGCCGGAGTAGTATGGGCTAGGGCACGGGTGTTGTTAGGCTTGGTAAGGGGGGATTTTGTATTGACGTGGGCCAGGTTAGAGAGAGGTGTAGGGAGAGTGAGAGGGACGGATAGGGACAGGTTTCTGCTCTGGCTTCTCATGAGTCTCTTTAAACGGGGGCTGTGGGAAGCCAGGCAGAACATGGTGAAGACAGGGAGAGATTGGGGGGTGGAAGGGATAGTGAGGAGGGTGGAAGGAGATTTGAGGGGGAGGATGAAGAGGGAGGAGAGGAAGTGGGGGCCGCACGCTGCTCGGGAGAGGTGGAAGGGGGGTTTAGGGCTGGGTGTCATTTAGATTTGCAAGGGGATAGATTAGGAACGGGGAGATAGGGAAAGGTAGTTTGTAGGGTGACGGGGAGGGAAGATGCTCCCCTGAGGTTTTGTTTTGGGTTTTTGTTTAGTTAAAATTAGTTCAATTAAAATACCATTATTTGAGTATGTATGAAAATTATGAGTTGTAAAGAATGAATGGTATTGAAGATAATAAAAAACAATTATATAAAAATAAAAAAAAGATAGGGCTGTTTCGGTTTTATTGTTTTTGTATACTGTTCGTATTTTCATCTTTCATTAAAGATGTTTATGAATAACCACGCTGCATTTTGGTCCTCCTCTCCTTCGACAGAAGAAAACCGTAACATTATATATCACTTTGAAAGTCAGTATATTGTGATTTGTAAACCAGTAGGTTCTTAACACCATTGTGTTGGGGTAAAATATTCCCAATGAAGTAAGGAAGGCCTTATGATATATGTAAGATATTGTCATTAACAGTTTTATTTTAATGTTACAAAAAGGCAAGGCACACTGGGAAATTATATTGGGCGTGGCTTTGTGTATGTTGTGCCGACATCGATAAAGTTTGAGCATAAAGTTACTGATCCCTTCCCCCATGTCAAACACTTGATTTCAGGAGGCGGGATTATTAAGGGGACAAGGTGACATCACCTAACGCTCATTTTAATACACCAATGGTAACATGATATTCTCGTACCTAATTTAGATAAGTACCATCTTGTAACCAACATAGGAGACTGCGTGTTTGCAGAGGGGCGTGGTTTATAAAGCTAGATAGCTACTCTACTGGTGACAAAAATTTGACTGCAGGGTGTCAGCAAATATAATTAAAAGTTTACACTATTCATCTATGGCAAATATTCTTATACGTTTCCACTTTCATATATCTGGTGTTAGCTATTTACTAGGGAGCGTAGTTCAAAATGCTGACACGTTTGTCATGTTAAAACCTCTCAGCGCTGCTGTGAACCGCAAGAGATGTCAAACAGGAGGTGTAAAATGGACATCGTTGATGCAATTTCAATATTGTTTAAATTGCTTTGTGTATCACAAAATCTTCATGAGATTATGTAACTGCTCACTGCATTCAAATTTCTTGACATAGTCCTTCCAAAGTCAGTCAAGGTGAGCTCCTGAATATAACCTCCTGCCCACTCAGCTTGTCTTTTCAAACTTCCTGGTAGTTAGTCATGAGAGAAAGTAGACTCTTTTCTGTAATTTTGAGCATTTCTATCCCCCCAAAATATTCTGGGGGATATTTTAGAGCTAGGTTTCCATCCAATTGGAGACAGATTTTCATGCGAATATTAAAAAATCTGCATTAAAACAATTTTCCCACCAGAGATGTGTTTCCATCTAATTAACTTGTTGCAGATAAAAGGTGCACATAAAAGTACGATTAAATTCACAAATAAACACAAGTAAAAAAATGTCATTGCATTTTCAACTCTACTCATGTCATCTCACCCCCAAAAAATTGCGTTTTATAGTGAGTGTGCCCACTCTGGTCTTTGCACTCTAACCGGCTACATATTGTATAGCCTACATGATGAGATTATTATAGACAAAAGAGCAAGATTATTTTTATTTGTCAAATGGCAGCGAAGCATTGGTGATCATGTCACCAGAATAAGACCCTCGATATTTATTAGAAAGGAGCATCAAGCTCATCACCGTGCACTTTCACCACCCTGTGATGTTCATCATAACTTGTTCCATCTGTGGTCTAATAAACTGCATGCTTTCCCAACCAGTCCTACTTGGAGGACCACACGATATCTCATTGCATGACTTCAAATTTACTTCGATGTGATGGTTATTACAGTATATCAATATTTGCTCATAAAATCATTTTCACCGACATTTCTCACATAAATCATTTTACCGACACAAGATCCACCTTGTTTAGCGTATCTTGTTTTGTGGACATTTGGAAAGTTTACAGAAAATATTTATGTTTCCATCAGGCCAGTCATGACATTTTTTTATCCAACATGTACTTTACTCACATAAAAAGGTTGGATGGTTAGTCAAAAGGCTATTTTACATGGAAATCAGAATGATCTTCGGGACCTTTTAACACGCAAAAGTCTGGACCCATGTAGACACTGGCCCAGTTTTAAATTTAACATTGTCAGTGTTGATTTAAAACTGGAGAATTTGCTGTGTATCTCCAGATCAGCACCAGGTATCTGTCCACTGTCTCTATATCAGCACCAGGTAGCTGTCCACTGTCTTCGCTGTTTAGGCAACTTGATCGTACTTCAAAACACAACTCACCAATGAAGTCAACGTCAGCGTGCCCATCGTCTACATGGGGCTTGCGCGTGTGCTCAGGGTCACAGCTCGCGATGACAGCATCAAAGAAGTCCAGAGTGTCCTCCTCATTGGGGATTGGAGGGGCAGACGGTTTGGTCCTCATGATCTTTTAAAAAATTACAAAATAAGAGAGAACATGATTGTCTATTGATTTCTTTAGTAGAAGGCATTCAGTGGTTCAACAATTTCATTTAGGACACAAGGATAATTATGAGGTGAGGTCATAGCCATTAAGTGATTCACAAAGCCTTTCTACCTGTGCGTCCTTGGAGTTGGGTGGGGGAGGCGCAGGCTTCTTCTTGGGGGAGATTGTGGCCTTCATCTCGTTGCTTTTGAAGTTGTTGACGCTCCTCGTGTACTGCCGTCTCAACGCCACCAGCTCTTCCAAATACTCCAGGCAGTTCTGATTTTGGGAGTAGAGCCATATCCGGTCCTCCTGCCTCTGATAATAATACAAGGCGGTGGTGGACTCGACATTCACAGAACTTTTGCTCCGCTTCAGTGTGGAGTTGACGGATGACTGATTCCTCTGGCCCACCACGAGCATGGAGGTGCTCCGCACCAACTTGACGGTGCACGCGCTGTGGTAGTCCTGCTCAGACCGCGGACTGCCATCACGAGCCCTGTGCCCATTGTTGGGACGGAGTGCGTTGTTGATCTTCCTAAACATCCCCCCTGTGCGTGGAGTAACTCACAGTTATAAAAAATATAATGTTAGTTCAATCGAGGTGCCCATAACCGTTTCCAAGTAGTATTCCTCAGAAATCAATTAGAAAACAAGCACATGGCGCGTAGAAGAAAAACGTTGGTCTTGTCCATGGGGATGAAACTGCCCGTGAGTATCGTTGGCAGAGAAGATAACTTCAGACTCCTCTCACTTAAAAAAAAACATTCCCGGCCATCACTGTGGTGTTATGGGGGGGGGGGGGGGGGGTTGTGCTATGGCAACGGGCCTCGAAATTCAACCCGCTCCTGTGTCATTACTATTGAACAGCAGTCCCGTGTCAAATGTCTTTATGGGCACCTCAAGCTCCCATTGTCACCAAAACGCACGTGCTGTAGTCCCGCTGTCCACTGGCTTATACACAGAAAATCGCCCAGTGTTGCATATTTCAGTGTAACATTTCTAGTGTTGATTCAGGAGTTAAAAGAAGGCTCTAAGAGTAAAATTAACACCCAAATGGTGTAAAATAACCCCAGTGTTGGTGCTAATAGCCAGTGTTGAGTGTGAGTATGATTATATAAGTTGTCTCTGTGGAGACTAAAACCTTCTCATCAGAACCATGCCGTTCATTATCAGATTTAACCAGCATGCTCTACTGCAGCTAGATTTGGATTGTTTTTAATATCTGTGTTTTTGCATACACATTGATTGCTTTTTACATTTTATGCTACGCAAAGATATAGCACATGCATTTTTCTAAACTAATCCAATCAGTTAGTTAGATTCATTGCACACATTACTTCATTGCACACATTACTGAAATGGTTGTTCCAGTTTAAATGGTTTAGGTGTCACGCCCTGATCGGTTTCACCTGTCCTTGTGATTGTCTCCACCCCCTCCAGGTGCCGCTTATTTTACCCAGTGGATTTATCCCTGTGTTTCCTGTCTCTCTGTGCCAGTGTGTCTTGTATGTTCAAGTCAACCAGTGTGGTTTTCCTGTGCTCCTGCTTTTTCTATTCTCTTTTTGCTAGTCCTTCTGGTTTTGACCTGTGCCTATTTCTGGACTCTTACCCACCTGCCTGACCATTCTGCCTGCCACTCTGTACCTCCTAGACTCTGAACTGGTTTTGAACTTTTGCCTGTCCACGACCAATCTCTTGCCAACCGTTTTGGATTATAATAAATATCAAAGACTCAAACCATCTGCCTCCCGTGTCTGCATCTGGGTCTCGCCTTGTGCCCTTATATATTATATTAGTCTCCTCACAATATTCCTAACCCTAACAGGCATTCTAAATGCAGGTTGTGGGTGAATAGATCAGATGTCCAAACTGTGGCAGTCCTAACTGGCTGGATTACAATAGGATTTACATATCACTTTACAAGCCAGTCTAGTGTGATTGCAGATAGGCTGTGGCTTGTAAACAATGAGGGTCCTAACACCAGCTGTGTTAGGGTAGCACTTTGCCATCAAAGTAAGGCAAAGTGCCTTAAAGTTTTACATTTGAGAGTTTTACATTTTAAAGAACACAAACAGTCAAAATCATGTCTTTCATGAAGTTGGATGAAACCAAATCAAAGTATGCAGAGGAGCGTGGTTTACATAGCTAGATATATTCTGGCACCAGTACAGTATCTGACTGTAGGGTGTCAGCAAATATAATTCAAAGTTCACACTACTCATCTATGGAAAAGACACTCACCATGCCTTCAGAAAGCATTCACAACCCATTAAGTTTTCCACATTTTATTGGGTTACAGCCTGAATTTACATTTGATTAAATTGTGATTTTGTGTCACTGATCGACACACAATACCCCATAATGTCAATGTGGAATTTGGTTTGTAGGAAATTTATGTGGCAAAGAAGTTAACATTTTGTCCTGAATACAAAGTGTTATGTTTGGAGCAAATCCAACACAACACATTGAGTACCACACTTCATCATTTTTAATAATGGTGGTGGCTGCATCATGTTATGGATATGTTTGTTATTGGCCAGGACTAGAGAGGGTTTTTTTGTGATAAAAAGAAAGGGAATATAGCTATAAGCACAGGCAAAATCCTAGAGGAAAACCTGGTTCAGTCTGCTTTCCAACAGACACTTGGAGACTAATTCAACTTTCAGCAGGACAATAACCTAAAACACAAGGCCAAATCTACACTGTTGCTTACCAAGATGACATTGAATGTTCTTGAGTGGCCTAGTTAGTGTTGACTTAATTCAGCGTGAAAATCTATGGCAAAACTTGAAAATGGCTGTTAAGCAATGATACACAAGCAACTTGACAGAGCTTGAAGAATTTTAGAAAGAATAACGGGCAAATATTGTACAATCCAGGTGTGCAAAACTCTCAGAGACTTACCCAAAACGACTCAGCACTGTAATCATCATTAAAGGTGCTTCTACAAAGTATTGGCTCAGGGTTGAGAATACTTAGTGTCACGTTCTGACCTTAGTTCCTTTGTTTTTGTCTTTGTTTTGCTATGGTCAGGGCGTGAGTTGGGGTGGGCAGTCTATGTTTGTTTTTATATGTTGGGTTTTGAGTTCGGCCTAGTATGTTTCTCAATCAGAGGCAGCTGTCAATTGTTGTCCCTGATTGAGAATCATACTTAGGTAGCCTGGGTTCCACTTTTGGTTTGTGGGTGTTTGGTCCACACGGTACTGTTTCGGTTTTCGTTCGTTCACTTTATTGTTTTGTATTTCAGTGTCCAATTCGTTTCATTAAATATTATATCACGAACACTTACCATGCTGCGCTTTGGTCCGATCCTTCTTCCACCTCTGAATGCCGTTACATACAGTTGAAGTCGGAAGGTTACATACACCTTATCCAAATACATTTAAACTCAGTTTTTCACAATTTCTGACATTTTATCCCAGTAAAAATTCCCTGTCTTAGGTCAGTTAGTATCACCACTTTATTTTAAGAATGTGAAATGTCAGAATAATAGTAGAGATAATGATTTATTTCAGTTTTTATTTCTTTAATTCCCAGTGGGTCAGAAGTTTACATACACTAAATTAGTATTTGGTAGAATTGCTTTTAAATTGTTCAACTTGGGTCAAACATTTTGGGTAGCCTTCCACAAGCTTCCCACAATAAGTTGGGGAATTTTCCTCCTAACAGAGCTGGTGTAACTCAGTCAAGTTTGTAGGCCTTCTTGATCGCACATGCTTTTTCAGTTCTGTACAATAAGTTCTATAGGATTGATGACAGGGCTTTGTGATGGCCACTCCAATACCTTGACTTTGTTGTCCTTAAGCCATTTTGCCACAACTTTGGAAGTATGCTTGGCGTCATTGTCCATTTGGAAGACCAATTTTTAACTTCCTTTAACTTCCTGACTGATGTCTTGAGATGTTGCTTCAATATATCCACATCATTGTCCTCCTCATGATGCCATCTATTTGTAAAGTGCACTAGTCCCTCTTGCAGCAGCAAAGCACCCCCATAACATGATGCTGCCACCCTCGTGCTTCACGGTTGGGATGCTGTTCTTCGGCTTACAAGCCTCCCCCTTTAAACCTCCAAACATAACGATGGTCATTATGGCCAAACAGTTATATTTTTGTTTCATCAGACCAGAGGACATTTCTCCAAAGTGTATGATCTTTGTCCCTATGTGCAGTTGCAAACCGTAGTCTGGCTTTTTTATGGTGGTTTTGGAGCAGTGGATTCTTCCTTGCTGATCGGCCTTTCAGGTTATGTTGATATCATACTTGTTTTGCTGTGGATAAAGATACTTTTGTATCTGTTTCCTCCAGCATCTTCACAAGGACCTTTTCTGTTGTTCTGGGATTGGTTTGCACTTTTTGCACCAAAGTACGGTCATCTCTAGGAGACAGAACGTATCTCCTTCCTGGGCGGTATGACAGCTGCGTGGTCTATGGTGTTTGTACTTGTGTACTTTTGTTTGTACAGATGAATGTGGTACCTTCAGGCATTTGGAAATTGCTCTCAGGGATGAACCAGACTTGTGGAGGTCTACAATTCTTTGTTCTGAGGTCTTGGCTGATTTCTTTTGACTTTCCCATGACGCAAAGAGGCACTGAGTTTGAAGGTAGGACTTGAAATACATCCACAGGTACTCCTCCAATTGACTCAAATGATGTCAATTAGCCTATCAGAAGCTTCTAAAGCCATGACATCATTTTCTGGAATTTTCCAAGCTGTTTAAAGGCACAGTCAACTTAGTGTATGTAAACTTCTGACTCACTGGAATTGTGATACAGTGAATTTTAAGTGAAATAATCTGTCTGTAAACAATTGTTGTAAAAATTATTAGTGTCATAAACAAAGTAGCCGAATTGCCAAAACTATAGTTTGCTAACAAGAAATTTGTGGAGTGGTTGAAACACTTAGGTTGGAATAATTAACTCGTTTATGTAAACTTCAGAATTCAACTGTATGGATATTTTTTAAATTTTTTTAAATTTTAATTCAGGCTTTCTAATCAACCTGGCCTGGTATCCTGGAAGGATATTGACCCCATCCTGTCAGTAGAGGATGCCTGGTTGCTCTTTAGAAATGCTTTCCTTGCCATCTTAAATAAGCATGGACCATTCATAAAATGTAGAACTAAAAACAGATATAGCCCTTGGCTCACCCCAGACTTGACTGCCCTTGACCAGCACAAAAACATCCTGTGGAGTTCTGCATTAGCATCGAATAGCCCCCTTGATATGCAACTTTTCAGGGAAGTCAGGAACCATTATACTCAGTCAGTAAGGAAAGCAAAGGCTAGCTTCTTCAAACAGAAATTTGCATCCAGTAGCACTAATTCCAAAAAGGTTTGGGGCACTGTAAAGTCTATGGAGAATAAAAGTACCCCCTCCCAGCTGCCCACTGCTCTGAGGCGAGGAAACACTGTCACCACTGGTAAATCTACGATAATCGATCATTTCAATAAGCATTTTTCTATGGCTGGCCATGCTTTCCACCTGGTTACCCTTACCCCGGCCAAAAGCAACTTGCCCAAGCCCCCCCCCCCCCCCGCTTCTCCTTCACCCAAATCCAGACCTCTGATGTTCTGAAAGAGCTGCAAAATCTGTATCCCTACAAATCGGCTGGGCGAGACAATCTGGACCCTGTCTTTCCAAAATGATCAGCCTAAAGTCTTGCAACCCCTATTACTAGCCAGAAAATAACATTGTAGGACTTTTTATGAATTTATTTGCAAATTATGGTGGAAAATAATTATTTGGTCAATAACAAAAGTTTATCTCAATACTTTGTTATATACCCGTTGTTGGCAATGACAGCGGTCAAATGTCTTCACAAGGTTTTCACACACTGTTGCTGGTATTTTGGCCCATTCCTCCATGCAGATCTCCTCTAGAGCAGTGATGTTTTGGGGCTGTTGCTGGGCAACACGGACTTTCAACTCCCTCCAAAGATTTTCTATGGGGTTGAGATCTGGAAACTGGCTAGGCCACTCCAGGACCTTGAAATGCTTCTTACGAGGCCACTCCTTCGTTGCCCGGGCGGTGTGTTTGGGATCATTGTCATGCTGAAAGACCCAGCCACGTTTCAGCTTCAATGCCCTTGCTGATGGAAGGAGGTTTTCACTCAAAATCTCACGATACATGACCCCATTCATTCTTTCCTTTACACGGATCAGTCGTCCTAGTCCCTTCATAGAAAAATAGCCCCAAAGCATGATGTTTCCACCCCCATGCTTCACAGTAGGTATGGTGTTCTTTGGATGCAACTCAGTATTCTTTGTCCTCCAAACACGACAAGTTGAGTTTTTACCAAAAAGTTATATTTTGGTTTCATCTGACCATATGACATTCTCCCAATCTTCTTCTGGATCATCCAAATGCTCTCTAGCAAACTTCAGACGGGCCTGGACATGTACTGGCTTAAGCAGGGGGACATGTCTACTGATGGTAGGCTTTGTTACTTTGGCCCAGCTCTCTGCAGGTCATTCACTAGGTCCCCCCGTGTGGTTCTGGGATTTTTGCTCACCGTTCTTGTGATAATTTTGACCCCACGGGGTGAGATCTTGCGTGGAGCCCCAGATCGAGGGAGATTATCAGTGGTCTTGTATGTCTTCCATTTCCTAATAATTGCTCCCACAGTTGATTTCTTCAAACCAAGCTACTTACCTATTGCAGATTCAGTTTCCCAGCCTGGTGCAGGTCTACAATTTTGTTTATGGTGTCCTTTGACAGCTCTTCGGTCTTGGCCGTAGTGGAGTTTGGAGTGTGACTGTTTGAGGTTGTGGACAGGTGTCTTTTATACTGATAACAAGTTCAAACAGGTGCCATTAATACAGGTAACGAGTGGAGGACAGAGGAGCCTCTTAAAGAAGAAGTTACAGGTCTGTGAGAGCCAGAAATCTTGCTTGTTTGTAGGTGACCAAATACTTATTTTCCAAATTTTTCTCATTTTGTCTGTCATAGTTGAAGTGTACCTATGATGAAAATTACAGGCCTCTCTCATCTTTTTAAGTGGGAGAACTTGCACAATTGGTGGCTGACTAAATATGTTTTTGCCCCACTGTATATCCATCCTGCCCTGCATTTCTAAAATCTTCGAAAGCCAAGTTAGCAAACAGATCACCGACCATTTTGAATCCCACCGTACCTTCTCCACTATGCCATCTGGTTTCCGAGCTGGTCATGGGTGCACCTCAGCCACGCTCAAGGTCCTAAACGATATCATAACCGCCATCTATAAAAGACAGTACTGTGCAGCCGTCTTCATCGACCTGGCCAAGGCTTTTGACCTGGCCAAGGCTTGACTGCCTCGCCTGGTTCACCACCTACTTCTCAGATAGAGTTCAGTGTGTCAAATCGGGGGGCATGTTGTCTGGACCTCTGGCAGTGTCTATGGGGGTTTCACAGGCTTCAATTCTCAGGCCGATTCTTTTCTCTGTATGTATCAATGATGTCGCTCTTGCTGCTGCTGATTCTCTGGTCCACCTCTACGCAGACAACACCATTCTGTATACATCTGGCCCTTCTTTGGACACTGTTAACAAACCTCCAAATAATCTTCAATGCCATACAACACTCCTTCCGTTGCCTCCAACTGCTTTTAAATGCTAGTAAAACTAAATGCATGCTCTTAAACCGATCGCTGCCCGCACCTGCCCACCCGACTAGCATCCCTACTCTGGATGGTTCTGACTTAGAATATGTGGACAACTACAAATACCTAGATGTCTGGTTAGACTCTATACTCTCCTTCTAGACTCACATTAAGCATTTCCAATCCAAAATGAAATCTATAATCGGCTTCCTATTTCGCAACAAAGCTTCCTTCACTCATGCTGCCAAACATACCCTCGTAAAGCTGACTATCCTACCGATCCTTGATCCTTAGCCTCCAACACTCTCTCAGCAAACTGGATGTAGTCTATCACAGTGCCATCCGTTTTGTCACCAAAGCCCCATATACTACCCACCATTGCAACCTGTATGCTCTCGTTTGCTGGCCCTCACCTACATATTCATCGCCAAACCCACTGGCTCCAGGTCATCTCTAAGTATTTTCTAGGTATCTCAGCTCACTGGTCACCATAGCAACACCCACCCGTAGCACGAGCTCCAGCAGGTATATTTCACTGGTCATCCCCAAAGCCAACACTTCTTTTGGCCGCCTTTCCTTCCAGTTCTCTGGTGCCAATGACTGGTGCAAAAATCACTAAAGCTGGAGTCTTATATCTCCCTCCCTAACTTTAAGCATCAGCTGTTAGAGCAGTTTACCTATCACTGTACCTATACACAGCCCGTCTGTAAATAGCACACCCAACTACATCATCCCTGTATTGTTATTTATCCTCTTGCTCTTTTGTACCCCAGTATCTCTACTTGCACCTCATCATCTGCAAATCTATCACTCCAGTGTTAATGCTAAATTGTAATTATTTCACCTCTATGGTCTATTTATTGCCTTACCTCCCTACCCTTCTCCATTTGTACACACTGTACATAGATTTTTCTATTGTGTTTTTAACTGTATGTTTGTTTATGTGTAACTCTGTGTTGTTTTTTGTCACACTGCTTTGCTGGCCTACCTGGTTAAATAAAGGTACAATAAAATATGTTGAATAAGTCAAGGGGTACAGAAAAGGCAGTGCGTGAAATTCAAAAATGTCGTTTAGAAATATGTAACTTTCACACATTAACAAGTCCAATAACTTCTAGTTAAACTACCCATCGTGTCCGATTTCAAAAACGCGTTACAGCGAAAGCACAACATATGTAAGGTATGTTAGGTCAGAGCCAAGTCAAATAAACACAGCCATTTTTCCAGCCAAAGATAGGAGTCACAAAAAGCAGAAATATAGATTAAATTAATCACTAACCTTTGATGATCTTCATCAGATGACACTCATAGGACATCATGTTACACAATACATGTATGTTTTGTTCGATAATGTGCATATTTATTTCCAAAAATCTCAGTTTACATTGGCGCGTTACGTGCAGTAATGTTTTGATTCCAAAACATCCGGTAATTTTACAGAAATACTCATAATAAACATTGATAAAAGATACAAGTGTTATTCACAGAATTAAAGATAGACTTCTCCTTAATGCAACCGCTGTGCCAGATTTCACACTTTTTTTACGGAGAAATCATAATCTGAGTACGGCGCTCAGAGCCCAATCCAGCCAAAGAAATATCTGCAATTTTGGAGTCAACAGAAGTTAGAAATAACATTATAAATATTCACTTACATTTGATGATCTTCATCAGAAGGCACTCCCAGGAATCCCAGGTCAAACATAAATTACTGATTTGTTGCATAAAGTCCCATAAAGTCCATAATTTATCTCCAAATAGCCACTTGTTGTTAGCGTATTCAGCCCAGTAATCCATCTTCATGAGGCACGAGCACTACGTCCAGACAAAAACTCAAAAAGTCAAACGATGTATGGAATCAATCTTTAGGATCTTTTTAACATAAATCATCAATAAGGTTCCAACAGGAGAATTCCATTGTCTGAAGAAAAGCACTGGAACGAGAGCTAACTCTGTCGGGACCGCGCATCACGAGACTGAGACACTCTACCAGACCCATGACTCATTCAGCTCCCACTCCCCCCTCCTTTATAGCAGAAGCATGAAAGAAGTTTCGAAAGATGGTTGACATCTAGTGGAAGCCTTAGGAAGTGCAACTTGACCCCATAGACACTGTATATATGATAGGCCAAGCTTTGAAAAACTACAAACCTCAGATTTCCCACTTCCTGGTTGGATTTTTCTCAGGTTTTCCCCTGCCATATGGGTTCTGTTATACTCACAGACATCATTCAAACAGTTTTAGAAACTTTAGAGTGTTTTCTATCCAATAGTAATAATAACATGCATATATTAGCATCTGGGACAGAGTAGGAGGCAGTTCACTCTGGGCACGCTATTCATCCAAAAGTGAAAATGCTGCCCCCTATCCCAAAAAGGATTAAAAAAAACAATTGACACCATTAATGCATTTGCAATGTTGTTTGAGTTGCTTTGTGTATCTCCAAATAGATTAATTTACTACAACACTGCATCCAAGTTTCTTGACACAGGCGTTTCAAAGAGCTGTCAGTCAAGGCGAACTCATTAATATAAGCTCACTGAAAACAGCCTGTTTTTTCAAACTTCCATGTAGTTTTTTCAAAGACTTTGAGCATTTCTATCCCCCTAAAATATTATGGGTGACATTTCATTCACTCAAAAGGCTATTTTCCATGGGAATCAGAATGCCTGTTCGGGACCTTTAATGATAACATTTGCCTCCAGTAGGAAAATGCTTGGTGAGGTCCATAGGATTGAAAATGAACGAATGTCACTAACAAATACATTCGTGGGTGTCAACTACAATTCAGTCGAAAGGCAAGTCACTCTGGTAAATAAAGCTTTACAATAAGCAGTGTGTGAATTTAACACTGTTCCAGTGTCTGTACAGGTCCACACTTTCAGTGTTAATTTAATAAATTACGGATTACACTATGCATAATATCTGTCTAAATATCCCCTCCAAATAAATAATTAAGGTAACTGCGGTGTCATGTTTCACGCCCTGTGAACCCCATTGTTGCGCTGGTTCTCTGCTGGCCAACAGACGCAAGGCGAAGATCTGCAATCTGCATTGACTCATCTATTGACTAAGGAGCCCTAGACTGGAGAGTGAACACAAGAAAACGACCCCCCTCCCACCTCTACTCTGCAAATCTTTTCATGACCGCAATAGAACTATACAGTATATAGATTGTAGACTGAGGGATCCCCCAACACATTAATTGATACCCTTATCAGATAGGCTCAACACTCCATGGCACCTATGGTTACACAATGTGTCAGAGCGGACCTGACTGACTATGCAGGGTCTGGTTTCTAGCATAACACTGAGCTGCCCAAAGTCTTGGGTTTCAAACAGGAAATGATGAGTTGTGGTTGCATGACCACAGGCTGGAGCGTGAGGCCACACTTCCCTTTCTGTCACCTGTAAACAGACCAGACGCTTGGGCAGGGCCACACACACGCACACACACACGCACACACACACACACACACACACACACACACACACACACACACACACACACACACACACACACACACACACACACACACACACACACACACACACACTGTCAGTTTGAGACATAAGTTGAAAGGGAGAGTCCAATTTATATTTGTTTAGCTTAGTGTGAAGTTTCTTTCTCCTTAAATCAATCTTTCCTTCCTCTTTTAAACCCCTCACCTGTGCTTTCCTTCCTCTTTTAAACCCCTGTGCTTTTTTCAGTGGAAAACAAAACTGTATTGTTTCATGTTCAGGACATTGACAGATGCTATGATGGAGGATATGGAAGACAGCCCTCTCACTTCCTCTTGGTCTTGTATAAAGCTTAAAGCAATGGTACCTACACTTACCACAACCACTCACTCACACTGCTCTATGGTACTGCACTGGCTTGGTACAATAGACCTGGAGACACTGACATGAATAGAGCGAGGAGAGGAGCACACATCCAACTCAGAGCAACAGTTGGTGGACTGCATGACTGCTTGAAGAGTGTTACGTCATTTGACGTGTTGCATCGTTTGAATTTGAAGGTAAGGAGTCAAAACAAAAATCCATATTTCTACCCAGTGTATGAATACATTGTACAATATAAACACATATATTCAAAAGGGATTCAAAGACAGTTTATCCACAATCTGCTGTAAACTGACCAAAGACAGTTTATTCACAATCTGCTGTAAACTGACCAAAGACAGTTTATCCACAATCTGCTGTAAACTGACCAAAGACAGTTTATTCACAATCTGCTGTAAACTGACCAAAGACAGTTTATCCACAAGCTGCTGTAAACTGACCAAAGACAGTTTATCCACAATCTGCTGTAAACTGACCAAAGACAGTTTATCCACAATCTGCTGTAAACTGACCAAAGACAGTTTATCCACAATCTGCTGTAAACTGACCAAAGACAGTTTATCCACAATCTGCTGTAAACTGACCAAAGACAGTT
Organism: Oncorhynchus kisutch; assembly: GCF_002021735.2. Lineage (NCBI taxonomy): Eukaryota > Metazoa > Chordata > Actinopteri > Salmoniformes > Salmonidae > Oncorhynchus > Oncorhynchus kisutch. The sequence goes on from NC_034199.2 coordinate 21,772,012, forward strand.
TATCCACAATCTGCTGTAAACTGACCAAAGACAGTTTATCCACAATCTGCTGTAAACTGACCAAAGACAGTTTATCCACAATCTGCTGTAAACTGACCAAAGACAGTTTATCCACAATCTGCTGTAAACTGACCAAAGACAGTTTATTCACAATCTGCTGTAAACTGACCAAAGACAGTTTATCCACAATCTGCTGTAAACTGACCAAAGACAGTTTATCCACAATCTGCTGTAAACTGACCAAAGACAGTTTATCCACAATCTGCTGTAAACTGACCAAAGACAGTTTATCCACAATCTGCTGTAAACTGACCAAAGACAGTTTATCCACAATCTGCTGTAAACTGACCAAAGACAGTTTATCCACAATCTGCTGTAAACTGACCAAAGACAGTTTATCCATAATCTGCTGTAAACTGACCAAAGACAGTTTATCCACAATCTGCTGTAAACTGACCAAAGACAGTTTATCCACAATCTGCTGTAAACTGACCAAAGACAGTTTATCCACAATCTGCTGTAAACTGACCAAAGACAGTTTATCCACAATCTGCTGTAAACTGACCAAAGACAGTTTATCCACAATCTGCTGTAAACTGACCAAAGACAGTTTATCCACAATCTGCTGTAAACTGACCAAAGACAGTTTATCCACAATCTGCTGTAAACTGACCAAAGACAGTTTATCCACAATCTGCTGTAAACTGACCAAAGACAGTTTATCCATAATCTGCTGTAAACTGACCAAAGACAGTTTATCCACAATCTGCTGTAAACTGACCAAAGACAGTTTATCCACAATCTGCTGTAAACTGACCAAAGACAGTTTATCCACAATCTGCTGTAAACTGACCAAAGACAGTTTATTCACAATCTGCTGTAAACTGACCAAAGACAGTTTATCCACAATCTGCTATAAACTGACCAAAGACAGTTTATCCACAATCTGCTGTAAACTGACCAAAGACAGTTTATCCACAATCGGCTGTAAACTGACCAAAGACAGTTTATCCACAAGCTGCTGTAAACTGACCAAAGACAGTTTATTCACAATCTGCTGTAAACTGACCAAAGACAGTTTATCCACAATCTGCTGTAAACTGAGCAAAGACAGTTTATCCACAATCTGCTGTAAACTGACCAAAGACAGTTTATCCACAAGCTGCTGTAAACTGACCAAACGGCTGTATATGTGTGTTCCTTTCCAGCCATGCTGTGTGAGAGCATACTATGGAGCATGACCTACTGTAGTGACCAGGAGAGCCTGGACCCTCTCCCCCCTGTGATAGAGCCCCCCACGAGTAGTGTGAGGGCTGGCTCACAGCCGGTTAAAGCCGCCCCGCTCTTCACACTACAGGCCTCTCCAGACCAGCCAAGCAGAATGGGCCACTCCATCCTGCCTAGAGTGGCCCAAGACCAGAGGCCCTACCGGTTGAGTGCCCAAATCCAGCCCCAGGGTTCTTCTCTACAGCAGGCCTTGCATTCCCAGAGGCCCCATCCTGGCAGACACATTTCCCCAGAGATGGAGATCCCTGGGCAGGCTCGTTCTGGTGGCGACGTCCCTTTCCTGGTGCCCTCTTCCTGCCAGAGCATCTGTCAGAACTACAGCGACCTCCACATCGGGGGGGACCAGGTGCTGCCTCTTTCGGATCACGATGGGGAGCTCCTGCCCTGCAGCGATACCCAGGCCGACGGCCCCTTCCTCTATTCCTGTGACGTCCTCCCAGCCGCAGATGACTCTCCCCCAGGTCGGGCCTCTGAAGACAGGCCACTGCGTCCTCTCCAGGGGGGCTCAGGCTTGGGATCCTCCCGCTGGAGGGCGGGGAGCGGCCGCGACCAGAGCTTCCTCCTCCAGGGGTGTGAGGGGCCCCTCTCCAACTCACTGCTCAACCGCTACCTGGAGCACAAGCTACTGGACCTGTACCAGCAGTACATGCTGGAGAGCATGGCCCGGGAAGGGGGTTGTAATGAGGGTTTCCCCAGCCACCTGCTGGCTTCAGAGCTGCTTCTTACCAGCCTGGATCAGATCACGTTGCAGCTGAGCCGTGAGGGCCACCTAGAAGCGGGCCGGGCCAAAGACATGGTGCTCAGCTGCCTGCTGAGGGTGGCCAGCGGCCTGCAGTCCAGTGAGATCAGTACTCCCCTGCTCCAGATCTCAACTGACCTGCAGCTCCCCACTGCTACTGCTGCTGCTGCTACTGCTGCTGCTACTGTTACTACTGCTGTTACTGCTGCTACTACTACTGTTGCTGTTACTGCTGCTACTGTTACTACTGCTGTTACTACTGCTACTGTTGCTGCTGCTTCTACTTCTACTACTACTGCTGCTGGTGCTGGTGCTGGGGGCCTAGGAGTACCTCAGGGACCGCTTAACTTCACAACTGACCCCCCAGTTAAAGACATCCTTTGACCCCTGACCCCTGAAACAACTGCACTCAGAAACCGTCTTGTTACTGAGGTCCAACCAACTTGACTCAGCTCTCCTCCAGTACTAGACAGTTTCACTGTCCCCCTAGTTTTAAAAATAGCCTCTGAACAGGGAAGGACCAGGAGGGAGTGTGTGCAGCTATGTTTTTAACCCTAAATGGAAAATGTAAATTGTTGCTACCTTTCCTACTTTGGTATTACCTTCACTCAGACTCTGTCTATCCTCTCAGTTCCCCCTACACACCGTTCTCTTCTGATGAAACGAAACAGCTGTCAAATAGCTGCAGTGATATAATATCCATATTGAGGTGGAAACGCAGTGGTGGAGAGTGAAGACGTCTGTACTGTTGTCATGTTTTCATGAAGAAAACATGACATTCTATCTAATGTTTTTATCTTGTTTTTTTGTCTGTGAAAAATCAATAAACATGTTGATTACACAATTGTCAGTTACTCTGATACTGATCCCAGTACAGTGGATCCTTCCCAATGCATTATCATAACAGTAGCGTACACTAAATCACATCTAGATAAGTTTGAGGTAGTTTTATGCGCCATAGGCAGTAGCTGAGTAGTGAAGTGTGCTCTGCCTTTTGTATTTTTTCAAGCAACCACAAGAGGGGAGCCGAGAGTTGTATCTCTGCAGAACAGGCAGAAAGGCAGGCACAATCTCCTTCTGCCACATTTTTATTTCTTTGTCTCATGTTTCCTCTCTCTCTCTCTCTCTCCATCTCGTCTCTCTCTCTCTCTTCTCTCTCTCTCTCTCTCTCTCTCTCTTCTCTCTCTCTCTCTCTCTCTCTCTCTCTCTCTCTCTCTCTCTCTCTCTCTCTCTCTCTCTCTCTCTCTCTCTCTCTCTCTCTCTCTCTCTCTCTCTCTCTCTCTCTCTCTCTCTCTCTCTCTCTCTCTCTCTCTTCTCTCTCTCTGCTCTCTCTCTCTCTCTCTCTCTCTCTCTCTCTCTCTCCTCTCTCTCTCTCCTCTCTCTCTCTCTCTCTCTCTCTCTCTCTCTCTCTCTCTCTCTCTCTCTCTCTCTCTCTCTCTCTTCTCTCTCTCTCTCTCTCTCTCTCTCTCTCTCTCTCTCTCTCTCCTCCTCTTCTCCTCTCTCTCTCTCTCTCTCTCTCTCTCTCTCTCTTCCTCTCTCTCTCTTCTCTTCTCCTCTCTCTCTCTCTCTCCTCTCCTCTCTCTCTCTCTCCTCTCTCTCTCTCTCTCCTCCTTCTCTTCTCGCTCTCTCTCTCTCTCTCTCTCTCTCTTCTCTCTCTCCTCTCTCTCTCTCTCCTCTCTATCTCTCTCTCTCTCTCTCTCTCTCTCTCTCTCTCTCTCTCTCTCTCTCTCTCTCTCTCTCTCTCTCTCTCTCTCCTCTCTCTCTTCTCTCCTCTCTCTCTCTCTCTCTGTCCTGTCCTGTCCCTGTCCTGACCCTCTCCTTGAACCCATCCAGCATGGGGTTGTTATTTTCCACTCCCTGTTGTCTACTGCCAATGATGTTATCACAACTAAGTCTTAAATCTATTGTACAGGCCACACAAAACTTTCCTGTGTGAGTGTGCATGTGTGTGTAACTTTACATATATGTATGTGTGTGTGTGTATCTGTACAGTACCAGTCAAACGTTTGGACACACCTACTCATTCAAGGGTTTTCCTTATTTTTATAAGAATTTGTTCTTAACTGACTTGCCTAGTTAAATAAAGGTAAAATAAAAATAAAAAGCCCTAACACAGCCTGGAGGTGTGTTCTGGGTCATTGTCCTGCTGAAAAACAAATGATAGTCCCACTAAGCACAAACCAGATGGGATGGCGTATCGCTGCAGAACACTTATTGGTGTCCTTTAGTGGTTTCTTTGCAGCAATTCAACCATGAAGGCCTGATTCACGCAGTCTCCTCTGAACAGTTGATGTTGAGATGTGTCTTTTACTTGAACTCTGTGAAGCAATTTCTGAGGCTGGTAACTCGAATGAACTTATCCTCTACAGCAGAGGTATCTCTGGGTCTTCCTTTCCTGTGGCGGTCCTCACGAGAGCCAGTTTCATCATAGTGCTTGATGGTTTTTGCGACTGCACTTGAATTCCAGGTGACTACCTCAAGAAGCTGGTTGAGAGAATGCCAAGAGTATGCAAAGCTTTCATTTAAGTAATGGGCGGCTACTTTGAAGAATCTCAAATATAAAACATATTCTGATTTGTGTTATTTCATAGGTGTGTCCAAAATGTGGTACTGTATGTACTGTATGACTGGTACTGTATCTATGTCTGTGTGAGTAGATGTACATGTTTGTGTGAAATTGTGCATGTGTGTGTATTTGTACCTGTGTATGTGTGTGTCTATGCTTCTGCTTCCTCTACAAAGCCTGAGACTTATGTAAAGATAAGAATCTATGCTCACCGTGGTTTTATTTTAGGGACAGCTGCTGACACGTCCACATGAACAAAATTAAAAACAAAACCAGCTACGCTTGAACATCAGTGGGACTCAACTCCATTGCTGTTTATATTTCACATTTCCTTCGATTTGAAGGAACCATTGCACAATTCTGTCTCAGCGCAGCAGTGGCCGTCTGAGCCAGTGTTTGATCAGCTTCGATGTTTCCTGTCCAAACACACAGCAACTGGAGGGAACTGTGTTTACAAAGCGGAGCTCTGCAGTCAAGGCCTGTGTGAAGTCTCAAGGCCGTAGAGACACATGTTTAGTATTTCTGCTTTTATCTGGCTCCATCAGCCTAGGTATGAGTATAAACAACCTAGTCCGGTCAGACATAAACAAAAACACACACGTAAATATGATTCGCACACACTCACGCACGCGAAAGCACGCACACACACACGCCGCACTTCCAGTCCCCACAGTGTGAGCATATTCAAACAAACTGATTTCCAGAGACCTTGAAAGACAGAATGAAAAACAGGCCTGTTTTTTCCAACTGAGGTTTGGGATAGTAGAGATGGCTGAATGCAAGGCTTTAATACTACAAGACCTAGTGGGCTTGTACATAAAACCCTACCACTCCATTGCATTTCAAACTTGTAGGCTTGTATTGCCAGAGAGATCAAAAACACACAAAGAAATCTATACATTTTTAGCAATGTCTTTACCTGAAGGTAACAACCAAAATATTATATTCTTCCCAGGCATTGATGTCGTAAATAAAACAGATTTACCTGGTTGTAAATATGCTTAACTGATAGCTCTTAAACTAGAATTTTACTCGAAAAATACATCTCATGTCAAATTTCACTCATTGGGATTTAGCAACCTTTACGGTGACGTACAGAGTACCAGGCATCCATCAAATATTTATTCATTTGTTTTATGAACTAAACCAAAGCAAATGTCAGGATGCTAAGTTTGATGAATAACCTCCATAGAGGAAACCTTGATCATTACTTTGTGTTTGGCTCACAGAAAGCAGACAGTCTGATGTCCCAGTGAACGAGAAGAAACCACAAAAGGAGAGCGGGACTGAAAAGGAAATGAAGGACAAGGTGAGGACAATTCAAAAGAGAAATAAACTTCTGCTCTGACGAAACAGTGGCGCAGTGAAGCTATCAGTCGGGGCTGAATAGGAGCTCTGGAGTGTCTTTCAGGGGTTCATAAAGTAATTTCCGGGACACAAAGAGCTTTTAACACAGAGGTCGAGAGAGGCAAGGACGCAGGATTTCATCACACACAAGGCCGCTGTGATTCTTGTCACTGGCGCAGGCTTTGTGCCTTTCTCCACTGTCACTTTTTTCCTCCAGAACGGCACCTTCATAAAATGTTGTCTGGTTAATTGTCAGGTTGATGTGTGTGTAGTCTGTATAATTAGAGAAAACGTTATTGTGTCCCTGCTGAAATAGACCAGTATAGGCTGGGGACCAGCCTTCGTTGTGTTTTTGCTGGTAACCAGCCGCCGTTGTGCTTTCACCAGTGACCAGCCTTCACTGTGTTTTTGCTAATGACCATCCTTTGTTGTGTTTTTGCTGGTGTCCAGCCTTTGCTGTGTTTTGGACATTGGTCACCAGCGTACTGGCATATGCTGGTCACTAGCAAAACCAGCATCAAGTCACATTGTGCTGGCTTGCAAAAGGATTTTGAAATCTTATTGGAATCCAACATGGTTGGGGATATCCAACAATTGGAACTTTTATTCACCCACAATATGCAATCAGAATGACTGCCAGTGCTAGAAATGAGACTACCTGAATCAATCAATGTATATTCAAAAACACAGATATTGAAGCAGACTGCGCTGACCAACTAGCAAGTGTCTTCACTGACATTTTCAACCTCTCTCTGTCCGAGTCTTTAATACCAACATGTTTTAAGCAGACCACCATAGTGCCTGTGTCCAAGAACACTAAGGTAACCTACCTAAATGACTACTGACCCGTAGCACTCACGTCTGTAGCCATGAAGTGCTTTGAAAGGCTGGTCATGGCTCGCATCAACACCATTATCCCAGAAACCCTAGACCCACTCCAATTTGCATACTGCCCCAACAGATCCACGGATGATGCAATCTCTATTGACCTCCACACTGCCCTTTCATACCTGGACAAAAGGAAAACCTATGTGAGAATGCTATTCATTGACTACAGCTCAGCGTTCAGCACCATAGTGCCCTCAAATCTCATCACTAAGCTAAGGACCCTGGGACTAAACACCTCCCTCTGCAACTGGATGCTGGACTTCCTAACGGGCCGTGCCCAGGTGGTAAGGGTAGGTAACAACACATCCGCCTCGCTGATCCTCAACACAGGGGCCCCTCAGGGGTGCTTGCTCAGCCCCCTCCTTTACTCCCTGTTCACTCATGACTGCAAGGCCAGGCACGACTCCAACACCATCATTAAATTTGCCGATTGACACAACAGTGTTAGGCCGGATCACCAACAACAATGAGACAGCCTATAGGGAGGAGGTCAGAGACCTGTCCGTGTGGTGCCAGGACAACAACCTCTCCCTCAACGTGATCAAGACAAACAAGATGAATGTGGACTACAGAATAGGAGGACCGAGCATGCCCCCATTCTCATCGACGGGGCTGCAGTGGAGCAGGTTGAGAGCTTCAAGTTCCTTGGTGTCCACATCACCAACAAACTAACATGGTCCAAGCACACCATGACAGTCGTGAAGCGGACACGACAAAACCTATTTCCCCTCAGGAGACTGAAAAGATTTGTCATGGGTCCTCAGATCCTCAAAAGGTTTTACAGCTGCACCATCGAGAGCATCCTGACTGGTTGCATCATTGCCTGGTATGGCAACTGCTCGGCCTCCGACCGCAAGGCACTACAGACGGTGCTAACGGCCCAGTACATCACTGGGGCCAAGCTTCCTGCCATCCAGGACCTCTATAACCAGCTGTGTCAGAGGAAACTCCTGAAAATGATCAGACTCCCAGACACCATAATCATAGACTGTTCTCTCTGCTACCACACGGCAAGCGGTACCGGAGCACCAAGTCTAGGTCCAAGAGTCTTCTAAACAGCTTCTACCCCCAAGCCATAAGACTCCTGAACATTTAGTCAAATGGCTACCCAGACTATTCACATTGCCCCCCCCCCCCTCCCCTCTCCTCTCCTCTCCACACCCCTGCCACTCTCTGTTGTCATCTGTGCATAGTCACTTTAATTAACTCTACCTACATGTACATACTACCTCAACTAACCTGTGCCCCCGCACATTGACTCTGTACCGGCACCTCCCTGTATACATTGTTATTTTTTACTGCTCCTCTTTAATTACTTGTTACTTTTGTCTCTTATTTTTATCCATACATTTTGAAACTGCACTGTCGGTTAGGGGTTCGTAAGTAAGCATTTCACTGTCTGCACTTGTTGTATTCCACGCATGTGACTAATACAATTAGATTTGATTTGATTTTACATTTTAAAAAATCTAACTGTAGTAGAGCATACTGGGAAATATGATAAGGATGAGCATGGTTTTGCAGACCAGCTTGACCGGCTAGACCAGTGGTATTCAACTCAAATCAAAATCAAATCAAATTTATTTATATAGCCCTTCGTACATCAGCTGATATCTCAAAGTGCTGTACAGAAACCCAGCCTAAAACCCCAAACAGCAAGCAATGTAGGTGTAGAAGCACGGTGGCTAGGAAAAACTCCCTAGAAAGGCCAAAACCTAGGAAGAAACCTAGAGAGGAACCAGGCTATGTGGGGTGGCCAGTCCTCTTCTGGCTGTGCCGGGTAGAGATTATAACAGAACATGGCCAAGATGTTCAAATGTTCATAAATGACCAGCATGGTCGTATAATAATAATCACAGGCAGAACAACTCTTTCCTTAAGAGGTCCGGAGCCTGCTAGTTTTCTGTTCTACCTGATAATTAATTACACACACCAGGTGTCCCAGGTCTAAATCAGGTTGTGATGAGAGGGAACAATGAAAATCGCAGTGGAGCTGAGTTTGACGGTCCATGCTGGACCAGCATACACTCTAGAACAAAGTGGTTCTTGAGGGGTTCTTTGTGTAAAATAATATTGGGGGGCATATCAGGAAGGGTTCTTTACTGCTGTGATGGTTGTGTAGAACCATCCTGTTCTTTCCCTTTTTACTGTGTTTTCCTTTTATGCCATGAAACGCTACAGTGTTAAATTAGTTATTGTAATTGTATGGTACACTACAGGCTACTGGTTGCAGTGAAAGTAAGGTAAACAACAACAAGTAACTGCATTTTTATAACTGAATGAATGTGTTATTGCTGTAAAAGGACAGTATGCTGCTGAATGCTGGTTACATGAGACTATACTCTCACATGAGATTTGAACTCACAACATCTTGGTTGCTAATGACCTGAACTTCCTGCTACGCTACCAGGTCTGTGGGCATGACAGAGATTGGCCACAGATTTAATGGCAAGAATACAGTTCTGCACTTTTTCTATCCAATATTTTGAACATAAGGTACAATCATCCCTGTGCTTTGAAATGTAGGTGGGGGCAATGTACCAGTGGGGATCATTAGTATATTTTGTGGCATGGTCCAATTTATGAGTATTTGTGCCAAACATCAGTGGAAGTGTTGTACCAGTTTAAGTGGTTGATGATTATGTGGCTGATGGTTATGTTGTTAGAGGCTGAGCATGTCTTTTAACATGGTTACTTTTGCAATCTGTAACTTAATGTAAGTTATTTGCCTTGAAGTTGTGGTGAATATTGCGTTATTGAATTAGGAACCAGCTGTCAGTAGGTTATTGTAAAATTCACAGTAACTTAATAGCCACTAGCTGTTTTTTACGTGCTATTAACTCACTGGCAGTAGCTTACTGTACCTTTAATTATATTTTCTTATTACAGGAAAGCTTACAACATTGGGTGATAACGATTAAGCATTCTTTGTTGTGAGCAGACCCAGCCTCATCTGGCCTCAATCTCTGGATTGGCAGCAATTTGACTTTAGTGCCACAGCCTCAAGTCAGTGAGCATGACAGAGATCAGCCACAGTAAGTTACTGTGAATTTGACATTAAATACTTGCAGCAAGCTGACAGATAGTTATTGAAAATGACATGATTATGAACCTCCCAATGACCAACTGCCATTAAGTTACTGGAAAATGCACAGTAACCTCAATCTCTAAAATTCTGTAGCTCGACCAACTTCTACCTTCCGCCTTCCTCCGCAGATGCGGAAGGCTGGCATAGACGCAGGCCATGCAAAAAGACATGTCTGTGTGCTGTTAGTGGTTCATGTCTGTGTGCTGTTAGTGGTTCATGCCTGTGTGCTGTTAGTGGTTCATGTCTGTGTGCTTTTAGTGGTTCATGTCTGTGTGCTGTTAGTGGTTCATGTCTGTGTGTTGTTAGTGGTTCATGTCTGTGTGCTGTTAATGGTTCATGTCTGTGTGTTGTTCGTGGTTCATGTCTGTGTGCTGTTAGTGGTTCATGTCTGTGTGCTGTTAGTGGTTCATGTCTGTGTGCTGTTAGTGGTTCATGTCTGTGTGCTGTTAGTGGTTCATGTCTGTGTGTTGTTAGTGGTTCATGTCTGTGTGTTGTTAGTGGTTCATGTCTCTGTGTTGTTAGTGGTTCATGTCTGTGGGCTGTTAGTGGTTCATGTCTGTGTGCTGTTAGTGGTTCATGTCTCTGTGTTGTTAGTGGTTCATGTCTGTGTGCTGTTAGTGGTTCATGTCTGTGTGCTGTTAGTGGTTCATGTCTCTGTGTTGTTAGTGGTTCATGTCTGTGTGCTGTTAGTGGTTCATGTCTGTGTGCTGTTAGTGGTTCATGTCTCTGTGTTGTTAGTGGTTCATGTCTCTGTGTTGTTAGTGGTTCATGTCTCTGTGTTGTTAGTGGTTCATGTCTGTGTGTTGTTAGTGGTTCATGTCTCTGTGTTGTTAGTGGTTCATGTCTCTGTGTTGTTAGTGGTTCATGTCTCTGTGTTGTTAGTGGTTCATGTCTCTGTGTTGTTAGTGGTTCATGTCTCTGTGTTGTTAGTATTTCTTGTTTTGTATTATGTCCTGTTTATTTTATTAAAACACCCACTCCCTGAACCAGCTTCCTGACTCTCAACGCATATCGTTACAAAGTATTTATGAAATTGCTTATTCCGGCACCCATTAAGAAAATTACTGTAAAAATGGTTAAATTCCCATGGATTGATGAAGAATATAAAACATGTATCCTTGAGAGGGATGGCAAATAAGTCTGGCTGCACAGGGTCAGCAGTGCTCTACTTGCCTCAAGGATATGCCAGCTTTGTCCTCTGTACTAAAGAGACAGCGCCAGACACGGTCAAACCACTTTTACCGTCGCTGCCTCCTGGTCCGTCCAAAGAAAAGGATAGTGAGAGAGAAGGACACAATAAGTATCATAAGGTATCATTGGGTCTATCTTTGTTTTTGAACCCAGTATTTTTTCAGGACAGGGGTTATGATGGAGGCAAAACCATAAACAACAACAACACACACACACACACACACACACACACACACACACACACACACACACACACACACACACACACACACACACACACACACACACACACACACACACACACACACACACACACACACACACACACACACACACACACACACACACACACACACACACACACACACACACACACACACACACAGTGTTAGAGCAACATCAGAAAAGGTGACTGGACTCAGGTTAATGTACAACACTGGGGCCCCACAAGGGTGCGTTCTGAGCCCTCTCCTGTACTCCCTGTTCACCAACGACTGCGTGGCCATGCACGCCTCCAACTCAATCATCAAGTTTGCGGATGACACTACAGTGGTAGGCTTGATTACCAACAACGACGAGACGGCCTACAGGGAGGAGGTGAGGGCCCTCGGAGTGTGGTGTCAGGAAAATAACCTCACACTCAATGTCAACAAAACAAAGGAGATGATCGTGGACTTCAGGAAACAGCAGAGGGAGCACCCCCCCTATCTACATTGACGGGACAGTAGTGGAGAGTGTAGTAAGTTTTAAGTTCCTCGGCGTACACATCACGGACAAACTGAATTGGTCCACCCACACAGACAGTGTGGTGAAGAAGGTGCAGCAGCGCCTCTTCAACCTCAGGAGGCTGAAGAAATTTGGCTTGTCACCAAAAGCAGTCACAAACTTTTACAGATGCACAATCGAGAGCATCCTGTCGGGCTGTATCACCGCCTGGTATGGAAACTGCTCCGCCCACAACCGTAAGGCTCTCCAGAGGGTAGTGAGGTCTGCACAACGCATCACCGGGGGAAAACTACCTGCCCTCCAGGACACCTCCACCACCCGATGTCACAGGAAGGCCATAAAGATCATCAAGGACAACAACCACCCGAGCCACTGCCTGTTCACCCCACTATCACCCAGAAGGCGAGGTCAGTACAGGTGCATCAAAGCGGGGACCGAGAGACTGAAAAACAGGTTCTATCTCAAGGCCATCAGACTGTTATTAAACAGCCACCACTAACATTGAGTGGCTGCTGCCAACATACTCAACTCCAGCCACTTTAATAATGGAATATGTATGTAAAAAATGTACCACTAGCTACTTTAAACAATTCCACTTAATATAATGTTTACATACCCTACATTACTCATCTCATATGTATATACTGTACTCGATACCATCTACTGCATCTTGCCTATGCCGTTCTGTACCATCACTCATTCATATGTCTTTAAGTACATATTCTTTATCCCTTTACACTTGTGTGTATAAGGTAGTTGTTGAGGAATTGTTAGGTTAGATTACTCGTTGGTTATTACGGCATTGTCGGAACTAGAAGCACAAGCATTTCGCTACACTCGCATTAACATCTGCTAACCATGTGTATGTGACAAATACAATTTGATTTGATTTGTATATACTTCAAGGGCAGCCCTTCTAATTAGATATTAATTTACATCTGTTCAGAAGCCACAATGCTTATCCTCATTCTTGGGATGGCCTTGAGAAGGTTGTTTGTGATTACATACACTGGGCGACCTAGCATCGAAGCCCTAGCTAACACACTGGAACGCTCAGAGCTGCTCTGTATCCGGCTGATTGAAATGCACACACACACACACACACACACACACACACACACACACACACACACACACACACACACACACACACACACACACACACACACACACACACACACACACACACACACACACACACACACACACACACACACACACACACACACAGGGAGAGAGAGAGAACAGGAGAGCACACATTCCCCGGTCAGTTAGCAGCTCAAGGTCTGTGCGCTGCCTGCCTGTGTCGGGCGAGTGACCTTGGCTCAGCCAGAGTCCAGGAGAGAGACCTTGAGAGACAGCAGGCCAGCAAGACGGGCTGAGAGAGGGAGCAGAGAGGGGGACAGGCAGACAGCAGACCATAATGGGCTAATGCATCTCCACATATCACCCCATACCCTATACTAATGATTTGGACATTCTACACACATCTACACTTACTGAAAAGCAGCTGTGTTCAGGGGTTGTAAACCGTTTAGGGAAGAGAACCAAAGAAAAATAACCTCATTTTCAGAGGAACAGAAACAGAACTGGGAACTAAAGTTATCTCTTGTTTTCTGGACAGAACCATTATTTTAAAATCTTAACGTTATTTTTAGTTCCAAAAATATTCCTAATATCTAATTGTGTGAAGTCATATACACACAATAAGGTAACACTTTACATCAGGGATCATCAACTAGATTCAACCACGGACCGATTTTTTCTTGAGCAGATGGTGGGGGGTCCGGAACATAACAACAAATAATTAGTAGACTGCAAATTGACCGCAAGAAGCCCAAACAGATATAATATTTAATTAAAACATAATCATTTCAAACATAACTTACATTTATATACGATCGCATGTGCCTCTATTATACGTGGGGATATTTGGGAACAGATTTACAACAATAAAATCACTTGGAGCTCATTTCCTGCTGATTTTACAGTGTTTTATGTCCAACATTTAAAATACAAAAAAACAAACAATGAACAACATACATGTTTATAGCAGGTCCTAATGGATTTCATTGGTTGACTTTAAGTGTTTACCCTCAATACTATCATTCATATTACATATTACAATTAGGGGGAAATACTCTATTCTGTCTATTCTGTATTTTTTTCCCCTATCTATCTTCTCTTCCATTACTGCCTCTCCCTCTCTTTCCCTCCTCCTCTATCAGCCAATTCCCCCCCCCCCCCCCCCCCCCCCTGCTGTCTGTTCCTGGCACGGCAACGTTGTTATTAGTGTCCTAATTTACGTCCTTATGCAAACATGACCCTGTCCGCTCGGAGCCCACAGGCAGAATATTCATATGGAAGTTACCGTGAGACCAATAAAGGATGACACATGCACAGACATAGATTACCTCAGAACAGCCATTTCATATTTCACAGAGCACCTCAAACACACACACACACGCACGCACGCGCACAGATGCAGACAGACACACACCCTGATACACGTACACACAGCGTAACTCCACCCCCCTTTGGAGCAGACTGACATTGGCTTTACATAAAAATATATATTCTCCCATGCCGTGTGCGTACATTAGTGGGTGTCTGTATCTATGTGAGGGCTATACATAACAGGAGGCTATACGTCACATTTGTACATAGAATCTACATACACAGCAAATTCTTCAGTGTTAAAACCAAGACTGACAGTATTACATAACACCGGGCCAGTGTCTATACGGGTTCACACTTTTAAGTTAGCACTGTGCTTAGTGCTGATGCTGTTACACTTTGTCAGTGTTAGGGAATTAACACTTTCAGTGTTACATGCAATAACACCTCATATAGTATTTTTAACACAAAGTGTAAACTGAGTGTACAAATCATTAGGAAAAACCTTCCAAATATTGAATAGCACCCCTGTCACGGCCGCCGAAAGAAGTGGACCAAAGTGCAGCGTTGTGAGCGTACATTTATCTTTTATTTAAAATGTCACCAACAAAGCAACAAACGAAGAAACAACCATGAAGCTTACAGGGCTATAGTGCCACTAAACAAAGTCACTACACACACTGAAAGGAGGGGGGGGGAAAAAAGGGCTACCTAAGTATGATTCCCAATCAGAGACAACAATAGACAGCTGTCCCTGATTGAGAACCATACCAGGCCAAAACATAGAAACAAAGAAACATAGAAAACAAAACATAGAATGCCCACATCACACCCTGACCTAACCAAATAGAGAAATAAAACATCTCTCTAAGGTCAGGGTGTGACAACCCCGTTGTTCCCTCAGAACTGCCTCAATTAATTGGGACATGGACCTAGCACCATATCCCGTTCAAAGGCACTTAAATGTTCTCTTGTCCACTCACCCTTTGAATTGCACATATTTTAAGTTGAAAAAATAAAGGAGAGCCGGACACTCTGGGAGCTCAGATGCAAAAATATTTATGTCCATATTTATGTGATTTTTGCGATTTTGCTATTGTAAATGTTTGTAGGCTTATGTAGCCAAATTGTATCTATGATCGTACACTATCAATTGATGTTTTCTTGTATGCTATTTTAATATATGAGAATTAACCAATGATATCAGGCCACACCCGGCCATGATTACAGACACCTGTGTGTGTCTTTTGACACTATATAAATGAGTCACCTCACAGTGTTTATCATTACACCCTGATGAAGACAGCAGTCTGTCGAAACGGTGGCCATAAATACTTCTGCGTCTGAGCTGCTAGAGTGTGTGGCTCACCTTTATTATTTTAAGAGTTCCACTCCGCTAGCCAGCGCCTCGCAGAAATAGCTGTGAGTTTCTTTGGCCTCTACATATTTTAAGTTAACCTGTCTCTTCTCCTTCATCTATACTGACTGAAGTGGATTTATGTGACATCAATAAGGGATCATAGCTTTCACCTGTATTCACCTGGTCAGTTTATATCATGGCATGAGCAGGTGTTCCTAATGTTCTGTACACTCCGTGTACATAGTTTGCACCAATGGTGTTATGCAATATCACCTCATATATATATATATATATATATATATATATATATAGGAATTTTAACCATCACACCAAGAGGTCCATATCTATTGACAAGGTTACTCAGTGTCGGTATAAGAACACCACAATAATATTTACAAGTCTTGATTGCTACATGCTCTTTTGTAAACATTGTTAGTGACAGAGACATGGTTGTTGAATTTGTTCATTTTCAGTCCTGTGGACTTCACCACATGAATTTCTACTGTAGTTGAATGTTATCATTAAAATTAAACTGTTTATGACAATACATTACATACTAATATTGAGTTGCTCCTCCTCTTGCCCTCAGAACCGGGACATGGACTCTACAAGGTGACGACAGAGCCCATGTCGACTCCAATGCTTCCCACAGTTGTGTCAAGTTGGCTGGATGTCCTTTGGGTGGTGGACCATTCTTGATACACACAGGACATTGGCCATTGTTGAGTGTGAAAAACCCAGCAAGGTTTTGACACAATCAAACCAGTGCACCTGGCATCTGCTACTTTCAAAGACACTTATATATTTTGTCTTGCCAATTAGCCCTCTGAATAGCACACATACACAATCCATGACTCAATTGTCTCAAGGCTTAAAAATAATTTGTTAACCTGTCTCCTCCCCTTCATCTACACTGATTGAATTCGATTTAACATCATTCACCTGCAACCTGCATTCAGAATGACTGTCAGTGTTAGGAATATTAATAATGGCATCTACCTAAACCATTTAAACTGGAACAACCATTTCAGTAACAGGTGCAATAAATCTGATTGGATTAGTTTAGAAAAATGTATGTTCTTTATCTTTGTGTAGCATAAGGTTAATAAATCAACCAATGTACATGCAAAAACACATTCACTACATGACCAAAACTATGTGGACACCTTGTCGAACATCTCATTCCAAAATCCTGGGCATTAATATTGAGTTGCCCCCCCCCCTTGCTGCTATAACAGCCTCCACTCTTCTGGGAAGACTTTCCACTAGATGTTGGAACATTGCTGCAGGGACTTGCTTCCATTCAGCCACGAGCATTAATGAAGTTAGGCACCGATATTGGGAAATTTGGCCTTGCTCGCAGTCGGTGCTCCAATTCATCCCAAAGGTGTTCAAATGTGTTCGATGGAGTTGAGGCTCTGTGCACAGGGGCATTGTCATGCCGAAACAGGAAAGGGCCTTCCTCACTGTTGCCACAAAGTTGGCAACACAGAATCGTCTAGAATGTCACTGTATGCTGTAGCATTAAGATTTCCCTTCACTGGAACTAAGGGGCCTAGTCCAAACCCAGATTAGTCCGTTGGACTGCCAGATGGTGGAGCATGATTCATCACTCCAGAGAACACGTTTCCACTGCTCTAGAATTCAATGGCGGCAAGCTTTACACCACTCCAGCCGATTCTTGGCATTGCGCATGGGGATCTTATGATTGTGTGCGGCTACTAGGCCACTAAAACCCATTTCATGAAGCTCCCAACGAGCAGTTCTTGTGATCATGTTGCTTCCAGAGGCAGTTTGGAACTCGGTAGTAAGTGTTGCAACTGAGGACAGACTATTTCTACTCAATACACACTTCAGCAGTCCTGTTGAACTGTTGTTGCTCCTAGATGTTTCCACTTCACAATAACAGCACTTACAGTTGACCAGGGCAGTTCTACCAGGTCAGAAATGTTCTGAACTGACTTTTCAGAAAAGTGGCATCCTATGATGGTGCCACATTGAAAGTCACTGAGCTTTTCAGTAAGGCCATTCTACTGACAATGTTTTGTCTATGGAGATTGCATGGCTGTGTGCTCGATTTTATACACCTGTCAGCAACGGGTGTGGCTGAAATAGTCAAATCCACTAATTTGAAGGGATGTTCGCATACCTTTGTGTATATAGTGTGCATTAAAAACAATCCTAAGCAATCTAGCTGCAGTAGAGCATGCTGGGAAATAATGATGGGTGTGGTTTTGATGGGATTGTTTTACTGTCCACAGAGTAAAACTGACACAATCACACTCTTACACTCTACACTGGTTATTAACACCAACACTGAGGTTATTTACACCACTAGGTAACACTGGCCAATTTGCTGTGTACCGTAAGTAGTAGGCTAGAGAGGGGAGACAGAGAGCAAAAGAAGAACAGAGAGAGAGAGAGGACAAAAGAGATACATGGAGTAAAGATCTGGATCGTGAACCTGAGAAAGAGGTAAAGGGAAATATAAAAAAAGCACAGAATAGAAGAAAGGGAGAGGAGTAGCAAGAGAAAAGAATATAAGAGAGAGGAGAATAGAGACAATAAGTGAATAGAATGAAGTGGTGAGAACAGCTTTTACCAAACTAGGGGTCTGCTAGATGTGGTCTTCTAGATGTGGTCTTCTAGATGTGGTCTGCTAGATGTGGTCTTCTAGATGTGGTCTGCTAGATGTAGTCTGCTAGATGTGGTCTTCTAGATGTGGTCTGCTTGATGTGGTCTGCTAGATGTGGTCTGCTAGATGAGGTCTTCTAGATGTGGTTTTCTAGATGTGGTCTGCTAGATGTGGTCTGCTAGATGTGGTCTGCTAGATGAGGTCTTCTAGATGTGGTCTGCTAGATGTGGTCTGCTAGATGTGGTCTTCTAGATGTGGTTTGCTAGATGCGGTCTGCTAGATGCGGTCTGCTAGATGCGGTCTGCTAGATGCGGTCTGCTAGATGCGGTTGTAATAAACAGAGCGGGTTATGTTTTCTTCATGATTAAATATTAAATTAAGGTTCAATAAATGTTTTAAATACAAATTCATACATGTGGCTCACAATATTCACACAAATATTTTGAACGGTTTAAGCTAAAAACATTAGGACCCCATCACTGAAAGATAAGACTAAGGAACACCTATGTTCCCTCTACAATGCCCACAAGCCGCTCATGACTGGTTAGAACAGAGTGGACAAGAACAGGCACTAAATCAGACTGGGGAACTGTTATTTTCTATACAGAAGATCTTCTTACCTGATGATTTCCTTTCTGATGTATTTCAGTCACTTCAAACCATACTTCCTTCAGATTGAAATACTGTCAACAGTACTGTCAGACTGATTTGTAATAGACTGTCATAACCCCAATTTAAAAAGTAAACAGTGGCCGTTGATTAAGTAACCTGTTTTACATGGTGGGGTCATTAACATTTTTTTGTTATCAAAATGGCCAACATTTTGGGAACCCCTGCTGTAAAGGAAGCAGAAGCAGAGACAGACAGATGTGTATGGATTCAGTAGCATGTTGCAGACTTATGGCTTTGACCTTGACTACCTCGCCCCCTCCCTCCTCCTCCCCCATCTTCCCCCTGTCCTTCTCAACCTTGGCTAATCCACCTCTTCCTCCACTTACTCTGTCCTTTCACCAGCAATGGCAATGGCAGGTGCATGAGTGCGCGTCTCTGTAGTTTGAGAGACGACTCACATAGTACTTTTTTTATAGATTGCTCTTTGCTTCTTGTTTATTTTGCTTGTTATTTATATACCGTGCAGTACAGTCTCTAATAATGAATTGTGTCTACCTTACTCTCTCTCTCTCGCTCTATCTCTCTCTTTCTATCATGGAGTCATTATGGGTAAATCCAGTAGTTAATAAATGTAGTTCAGTGACAGTTCCATCATCTCACAACCTCCCAATGAACAAAAAAACACTGCCTACTGTTTACCCCCTTCACACACACACACACACTCTCTCTCTCTCTCTCTCTCTTACACACCCTTTTCCTCTCTCCCTGTCCCCCACTCTCTCTCTCTGTCTCCATCTCTCTGTCTCTCTATCACACTCACTCTCTCTTTCTATCAGTCTGTCTCTCTCTCCCTGTCCCCCACTCTCTCCCAGTTCCCCACTCTCTCTCCCCTCTCTCTCTTCCTCCCTCGCTCTCTCAGTCTCTCTCGCTCTTTCTCTCTCTCCTGTAACAGTGTACAAGGTTGGTACACAAACCCAAGGTTGGCCTGTTCACAGCAAACAAAGCAGCAGATGCCAAGCAGCCTTGGCTGCATGTGGGAGAAAACTACTGTGCTACACAGCAAATTGGGCAGTGAGTAAAACAGTCCCATCAAAACCACACCCATCATTATCACATTTCCCAGCAAGCTATGCAGGTTGTTTTTAATAAATGAATAAATGCATAAACAGAACCAGTCAAAAGTTTGGACACACCTAGTTTTTCTTTATTTTTACTATTTTCTACATTGTAGAATAATAGTGAAGACATCACAAATATGAACTAACACATAAGGAATCATGTTGTAACCAAAAACATGCGTTTTCCAAAAGTCTTGAAGGAGTTCCCACATATGCTGATCACGTGTTGGCTGCTTTTCCTTAACTCTGCAGCCCAACTCCTCCCCAAACCATCTCAATTGGGTTGTGGTCAGGTGATTGTGGAGGCCAGGTCATCTGATGCAGCACTCCATCACTCTCCTTCTTGGTCAAATAGCCCTTACACAGCCTGGAGGTGTGTTGGGTCATTGTCCTGTTGAAAAACAAATTGCAGTCCCACTAAGCGCAAACCAGATGAGATGGCGTATCGCTGCAGAATGTGGTAGCCATGCTGGTTAAGTGCGACCTTGAATTCTAAATATATCACTGACAGTGTCATCATCAAAGCACCCCCACTCCATCACACCTCCTCTTCCATGCTTCACGGTGGGAACCACACATTCAGAGATCATCCGTTCACCTACTCTGCGTCTCACAAAGACACGCGGTTGTAACTAAAATCTCAAATTTGGACTCATCAGACAGATTTCCACAGGTCTAATGTCCACTGCTCATGTTTCGTGGCCCAAGCAAGTCTCTTCTTATTATTGGTGTCCTTTAGTACTGGTTTCTTTGCAGCAATTCGAACATGAAGGCAGGGTTCACGCAGTCTCCTCTGAGTAGTTGATGTTGACATGTGTCTGTTACTTGAACTCTGTGAAGATTTATTTGGGCTGCAATTTCTGAGGCTGGTGACTCTAATGAACTTATCCTCTGCAGCAGAGGTAACTCTGGGTCTTCCTTTCCTGTGGCAGTCTTCATGAGAGCCAGTTTCATCATAGCGCTTGATGATTTTTGCGTCTGCACTTGAAGAAACTTTCTTGATATTTTCTACATTGACTGACCTTCATGTCTTAATGTAATGATGGATTGTCGTTTCCCTTTTTTGAGCTACTCTTGCCATAATATGGACTTGGTCTTTTACCAAATAGGGCTATATTCTGTATACCATCCCTACCTTGTCACAATACAACTGATTGGCTCAAACGCATTAAGAAGGAAATAAATTCTTCATATTAACTTTTAACAAGGCACACCTGTTAATTGAAGTGTATTCCAGGTGACTACCTCATCATTTCAAATAAAAATAACCTTCCAGTGAAATGCTTCCTTACAAGCCCATAACCAACGATGCAGTTTAAAGAAAAAAACTGTTGTGAAAGTATTTACTAAAGTAAACTGAAGTAAAAAAAAAATAAAAAAAAATAATAATTAAGGAGTAACAATAAAATAACAGTAGCGAGGCTACAGTATATACAGGGAGTACCGGTACAGAGTCAATGTGCGGGGGTACCGGTTAGTCTAGGTAATTGAGGTAATATGTACATGTAGGTAGAGGTAAAGTGACTATGCATGGTTAATTAACAGAGAGTAGCAGCAGCGAAAAACTGGGGGTGAGGGGGAGACAATGCAAATAGTCCGGGTAGCCACTTGATTAGGTGTTCAGGAGTCTTATGGCTTGGGGGTTGAAGCTGACAAGAAGCCTTTTGGACCTAGAATTGGCACTACCGGATCACTTGCCATGCGGTAACAGAGAGAGCAGTCTATGACTAGGGTGACTGGAGTCTTTGGCAAATATTTGGGCCTTCCTCTGACACCGCCTGGCATAGAGGTCCTGGATGGCAGGAAGCTTGTATCCAGTGATGTACTGGGCCATACGCACTACCCTCGGTCTTGGTGTGTTTGGACAATGACAGTTTGTTGGTGATGTGGACCCCAAGTCCACAATCATCTCCTTTGTCTTGATCACGTTGAAGGAGAGGTTATTATCCTGGCACCACACTGCCAGGTCTCTGACCTCCTCCCTATAGGCTGTCTTGTTGTTGTCGGTGATGAGGCACTGTTGTGCAAACTTTATGATGGTGTTGGAGTCGTACTTGGCCATGCGGTCATGGGTGAACGGGGAGCACAGGAGGGGACTGAGCACCCACCTCTGAGAGGTCCCCGTGTTGAGGATCAGAGTGGCAGGTACCACCTGGGGGTGGCCCGTCAGGAAGTCCAGGATCCAGTTGCAGAGGGAGGTGTTTAGTCCCAGGGTCCTTAGCTTAGTGATGAGCTTTGAGAGCACTATGGTGATGAACGCTGAGCTGTAGTCAATGAATAGCATTCTCACAGAAGTGTTCCTTTTGTCCTGGTGGGAAAGAGCAGTGTGGAATGCAATAGAGATTGCATCATCTGTGGATCTGTTTGGGCGGTATGAAAATTGAAGTGGGTCTAGGGTTTCTGGGATAATGGTGTTGATGTGAGCCATGACCAGCCTTTCAAAGCACTTTATGGCTACAGATGTGAGTGCTATGGGTCCGTAGTCATTTAGGCATGTTACCTTGGTGTTCTTGGGCACAGGGACTATGGTGGTCTGCTTGAAACATGTTGGTATTACAGACTCGGTCAGGGACAGGTTGAACATGTCAGTGAATACACTTGCCAGTTGTTCATACTTGGAGTACAGGTTATGCCTTGTGAATGTTGACCTGTTTAAAGGTCTTACTCACATCGCTACGGATAGCGTGATCACACAGTCGTCTGGAACTGCTGATGCTCTCATGCATGCTTCAGTGTTGCTTGCCTCAAAGAGTGCATAGAAGTTATTTAGCTCGTCTGGTAGGCTCGTGTCACTGGACAGCTTTGCTTCCCTTTGTAGTCCGTAATAGTTGTCAAGCCCTGCCACATTCGATGAGCATCAGAGCTGGTGTATTACGATTCAATCTAAGTCCTTGATTGATGCTTTGCCTGTTTGATGGTTCTTCGTAGGGCATAACGGGATATCTTATAAGCGTCCGGGTTAGAGTCCCACTCCATGAATGGGGAAGCTCTACCCTTTAGCCCAGTGTGGATGTTGCCTGTAATCCATGGCTTCTGGATGGGGTATGTACGTATGGTCACTGTGGGGACGACGTCATCGATGGACTTATTGATGAAGCCAGTGACTGATGTGGTGTACTCCTCAATGCCATCGGAAGTATCCAGTCTGTGCTAGCAAAACAGTCATGTAGCTTAGCATCTGTATCATCTGACCACTTCCTTATTGAGCGAGTCACTGGTACTGACACAATGATGAAAATAATCATGGCCTCTAAACCTTCAAGTTGCATACTGGACCCTATTCCAACTTGTTACGGGTGTGTACGGGAGGTGAAACCAGGTGCAGGAGAGCAGAGTAGAGTTAACAGGCACACTTTTATTCTGGCCAATAAATAAGCACAAAATGACAGCAAAGTGCCCAAAACACGGAACATGTACAAAAAGTCTAGCGCGTGAACATACCCACATAACAAATAACATTTACACACAAAGACATGGAGGGGAACAAAGGACTAAATACATGCAGTGTGATTAGATAATGAAAACCAGGTGTGTGGAAACAAGACAAAACAAATAGACATATGAAAAATGAAGAGGCGATGGCTAGAAAGCCGGTGACGTAGATCGCCGAACACAACCCGAACAAGGAGAGGAGCCGACTACGGTGGAAGTTGTGACACAACTAAACTTCTGAAAGAGCTGCTTCCTGTGCTTGGCACGCCTATGTTGAACATAATAACTGGCTCTCTATCCACTGGATGTGTACCAAACTCACTAAAAGTGGCAGTAATAAAGCCTCTCCTGAAAAAGCTAAACCTTGACCCAGAAAATATTTAAAAAACTATCGGCCTGTATCTAATCTACCATTCCTCTCAAAAAAAAAGCTGTTGTGCAGCAATTCACTGCTTTCCTGAAGACAAGCATCGTATACGAAATGCTTCAGTCTGGTTTTAGACCCCATCATAGCACTGAGACTGCACTTGTGAAGGTGGTAAATGACCTTTAAATGGCGTCAGAACGAGGCTTTGCATCAGACCTCGTGCTCCTAGACCTTAGTGCTGCTTTGGATACCATTGATCACCACATTCTTTAGGAGAGATTGGAAAATCAAATCGGTCTACACGGACAGGTTCTGGCCTGGTTTAGATCTTATCTGTTGGAAAGATATCAGTTTGTCTCAACTGGAAATGTTGGTGTTCCTCAAGGTTCCGTTTTAGAACCACTATTGTTTTCACTATATATTTTACCTCTTGGTGATGTCATTCGGGAAAACATAATGTTAACTTTCACTGCTATGCGGATGACACACAGCTGTACATTTTGATGAAACATGGTGAAGCCCCAATATTGCCCTCACTGGAAGGCTGTGTTTCCGACATAACGAAGTAGATGGCTGCAAATGTTCTACTTTTAAACTCTGACAAAACAGAGATGCTCGTTCTAGGTCCCAAGAAACAAAGATATCTTCTGTTGAATCTGACAATTAATCTTGATGGTTGTACAGTCGTTTCAAATAAAACTGTGAAGGACCTCGGCGTTACTCTGGATCCTGATCTCTCTTTGACGAACATATCAAGACTGATTCAAAGACAGATTTTTTCCATCTAGGTAACATTGCAAAAATCTGAAACTTTCTGTCCAAAAATGATGCAGAAAAATATATCCATGCTTTTGTCACTTCCAGGTTGGACTACTGCAATTCTCTACTTTCCGACTACCCGGATAAAGCGTGAAAATAAACTTCAGTTAGTGCTAAACATGGCTGCTAGAATCTTGACTAGAACCCAAAAATGTGATCATATTACTCCAGTGCTAGCCTCTACACTGGCTTCCTGTTAAGTCAATGGCTGATTTCAAGGTTTACCTGCTAACCTACAAAGCATTACATGGGCTTGCTCCTACCTATCTCTCTGATTTGGTCCTGTCGTACATGCCTACACGTACGCTACGGTCACAAGGCGCAGGCCTCCTAACTGTCCCTAGAATTTCTAAGCAAACAGCTGGAGGCAGGGCTTTCTCCTATAGAGATCAATTTTTATGGAATGGTCTGCCTACCCATGTGAGAGACACAGACTCACTCTCAACCTTTAAGTCTTTATTGAAGACTCATCTCTTCAGTAGGTCCTATCATTGAGTGTAGTCTGGCCCAGGAGTGTGAAGGTGAACGGAACGGCACTGGAGCAACGAACCGCACTTGCTGTTTCTAACTGGCCGGTTCCCCTCTCTCCTGGGGAAGAGAGAGAATCCCTCACTGGGAGTATCTCTCTAACCCTATTACAGGGGCTGTGTCACTGGCTTACTGGTGCTCTTCCATTCCGTACCTAGGAGGGGTGTGTCACTTGAGTGGGTTGAGTCACTGACGTGATCTTCCTGTCTGGGTTGGCGCCCCTCCCTTGGGTTGTGCCGTGGCGGAGATCTTTGTGGCCTATACTCGGCCTTGGCTATACTCGGATGGTGAGTTGGTGGTTGAAGGTATCCCTCTAGTGGTGTGGGGGCTGTACTTTCACAAAGTGTGTGGGGTTATATCCTGCCTGTTTGGCCCTGTCCAGGGGTATTGTCGGATGGGGCCACGGTGTCCCCCGACCCCTCCTGTCTCAATCTCCAGTATTTATGCTGCAGTAGTTTGTGTCAGGGGGCTAGGGTCAGTCTGTTATATCTGGAATATTTCTTATCCGGTGTCCTGTGTGAATTTAAGTATGCTCTCTCTAATTCACTTTCTCTCTCTTTGTTTGTTTGTTTGTTTGTTTGTTTCTTTCTTTCTTTCTCTCTCTTGGATGACCTGAGCCCTAGGACCATGCCTCAGGACTACCTGGCCTGATGACTCCTTG
The DNA here is from genome assembly GCF_002021735.2 of Oncorhynchus kisutch. Classification (NCBI taxonomy): domain Eukaryota; kingdom Metazoa; phylum Chordata; class Actinopteri; order Salmoniformes; family Salmonidae; genus Oncorhynchus; species Oncorhynchus kisutch. The sequence goes on from NC_034199.2 coordinate 21,797,773, forward strand.
CTGTCTCCAGTCCACCTAGCCGTGCTGCTGCTCCAGTTTCAACTGTTCTGCCTGCGGCTATGGAACCCTGACCTGTTCACTGGATGTGCTACCTGTCCCAGGCCTGCTGTTTTCAACTCTCTAGAGACAGCAGGAGCAGTAGAGATACTCTGAATGATCGGCTCTGAAAAGCCAACTCACATTTACTCCTGAGGTGCTGACCTGTTGCACCCCCAACAACCACTGTGATTATTATTATTTGAACCTGCTGGTCATCTATGAACATTTGAACATCTTGGCCATGTTCTGTTATAATCTCCACCTGGCACAGCCAGAAGAGGACTGGCCACCCCTCATAGCCTGGTTCCTCTCTAGGTTTCTTCCTAGGTTCTGGCCTGGAGTTTTTCTTAGCCACCCTGCTTCTACACCTGCATTGCTTGCAGTTTGGGGTTTTAGGCTGGGTTTCTGTACAGCACTTTGAGATATCAGCTGATGTAAAAAGGGCATTACAAATCAATTTGATTTAATTTGATGATAATTCCTGCTTTAGTTTTAGCTTGTAAGCAGGAATCAGGATCTGCCAAATGGAGGGCGAGGAAGAGCTGTGTGTGGAGTAATGGTGGTCTAGAGTTTTTTTCCCTCTGGTTGCACATTTAAATAACATGCTGGTAGAAATTAAACCTGGTTGAGAGAATCCCAAGAGCGTGCAAAGTTGTCATCAAGGCAAAGGGTGGCTACTTTGAAGAATTTCACATATAAAATATTTTTTGATTTGTTTAACAATTTTTTGGTTACTACATGATTCCATATGTGTTATTTCATAGTTTTGATGTAGAAAATTGTCAAAATGAAGAAAAAGCCTTGAATGATTAGGTCCAAACCTTTAACTGGTGCTGTATATTCATATATGTATTTGCATGTACATTGATTGATTAATCGTACGCTACACAAAGATAAATAAAATACATTTTTCTCAACTAATTCAATCAGTTAGTTTGATTTATTACACCTGTTACTGAAATGGTTACCATACAAGTGTAACTGTTTAACACAATACATTACATATATCATACGGCCTTACTATGATTGCAATGTTTTACTCTAACACAGTACTGTTCAGTGATGGGAAACCAAGGCTTTCTGAAGGCTTCGCCGCTTTCACCAAATTTTGTCGGAAAAACAGTTGATTATCAGAAATAAATAACCGTTTTTTGTGTGCCTATAATCAGTTGAAGTACCATGTCTGCATCTTACATTATGCTTCCCTTTGTTGCCTTCAGGCTTACTCATTTGTCAAAAACGGAATCTATGGCATTATTTAGGATGCTTATACTATACCAAATATAATAAAATATTAATACATTGCAGAAAGTGTGATTTCAACTATACAGTGCCTTCGGAAAGTACTCAGACCCCTTTACTTTACCACATATTGTTAAGTTAAAGCCTTATTCTAAAATATATTAAATAAATAAAAATATTCAGCAATCTACACACAATTACCCCATAATGACAAAGCAAACAGGTTTTTAGAAATATTAGCAAATTTATTAGAAATAAAAAAACAGAAATACCTTATTTACATAAGTATTCAGACCCTTTGCTATGAGACCCGAAATTGAGCTCAGGTGCATCATGTTTCCATAAATAATCTTTGAGATGTTTCTATAACTTGGAGTCTCACTTTGATAAATTCAATTGATTGGACATGATTTGGAAAAGCACACACCTGTCTATATAAGGTCTCACAGTTGTCAATGAATGTCAGAGCAAAAACCAAGTCATTAGGTTGAATTGTCCGTAGAGCTTTGAGACAGGATTGTGTTGTGGCACAGATCTGGGCAAGGGTACCAAAAAAATGTCTGCAGAATTGAATGTTCCCAGGAACACAATGCCTCCATCTTTCTTAAATGGAAGAAGTTTGGAACCACCAAGACTCTTCCTAGAGCTGGCCACCAGGCCAAACTGAGCAATCGGGGGAGAAGGGCCTGGGTCAGGGAGTTGACCAAGAACCCGATGATCACTCTGTAAGAGGTCTAGAGTTCCTCTGTGACAATGGGAGGACCTTCCAGAATGACAATCATCTCTGAAGCACTCCACCAATCAGGCCTTTATGGTAGGGTGGCCAGACAGAAGCCACTCCTCAATAAAAGGCACATGACAGCCCACTTGTTGTTTGCCAAAAGACTCTCAGACCATGAGAAACAAGATTCTCTGGTCTGATGAAACCAAGATTTAACTCTTTGGCCTGAATACCAAACGTCAGGTCTGGAGGAAACCTGGCACCATCCCTATGTTGAAGCATGGTGGTGCAGCAGCATCATGCTGTGGGGATGGGTTTCAGCAGCAGGGATTGGGAGACTAGTCAGGATCGAGGGAAAGATGAACGGAGCAAGAAACAGAGATCCTTGATGAAAACCTGCTCCAGAGCGCTCAGGTCCTCAGACTGTTCACCTTCCAACAGGACAATGAAAGCACACAGCCCTAAGCACACAGCCAAGACAACGCAGTAGTGGCTTCGGGACAAGTCTCTGAATGTCCTTGAGTGGCCCAGCCAGACCCCGGACTGGAACCCGATCGAACATCTCTGGAAAGACCTGAAAATAGCTGTGCAGGCTTGGCACACAAAATACAGGTGTGCCAAGCGTGTAGCGTCATACCCAAGAAGACTCAATGCTGTAATCGTTGCCAAAGGTGCTTCAAGAAAGTACTGAATAAAGGGTCTGAATACTTGTGTAAATGTAATACTTCAGTTTTTTTTCTTCTAATAAATTAGAAAAAATGTCTAAAAACCTGTTTTTGCTTTGTCATTATGGGATATTGTGTGTAGATAGGTGAGGGAAAAAGCAATTGAATCAATTTTTAGAATGAGGCTGTAACGTAACAAAATGTGGAAAATGTCAAAGGCTCTGAATAGTTTCCGACGGCTCTGTGTTTGTAACTATGGTTGTTCAGGTCATTGTTTGAAAGCAGGTTGGACTCGAAGAAAGCACTGGAAACACGGCGAAATAAGTGGGATCTCGCATTTTGCAACACATGGTTTGAAAAAGCATGATCAAACCAAGCTTCGGACATCATACACGCATCGACACACTGCTTCGAAGTTAGCTGTTTAAGGATTTCGACAGAGTTAGCTGCTTAGCGATTTTGACGCATGCCTCTGAGCTCCAGTATCAAACATAACATCACTGGTAGTGTTAGGAACCTACTGGGTTACAAGCCACATTATGCTGGCTTGCAAAGTGATATGCAATTCATTTTGGAATCCAGCCAGCGTTAGGACATACAACAGTTGGAATTTTTATTCACTCGCAACCTGTATTCAGAATAACTGTCAGGGTTGGGAACATTGATAAAATAGACTATCTAAAACATTTCAACTGGAACAACCATTTAAGTAACGGGTGCAATAAATCTAATTAACTGACAGGATTAGTTTGACAATTTGTATTTATCTTTGTGTAGCATAAGATGACTCAATTAAACACACACACACACACACACACACACACACACACACACACACACACACACACACACACACACACACACACACACACACACACACAGCTATGTCTCACTATACTTGTGAGAACTTTTTGGGGACCAACAATTGTTTCCCATTCAAGATCCTTTTTTAACCTTAACCCCTCTAAATCTAACCCTAAGCCTAAACCTAACCTTAACGCCAACCCTAATTTTAACCCCTGAGCCTAAAATAGCCTTTTTACAAGTGAGGACCGGCAAAATGTCCTCACTTCTTTGGATTTGACAGTAGTTGGTTTGCTATTCTTGTGAGGACTTCTGGTACTTTCAATTATAGTAAAAAGTGTGTACATGCACACACACACACACACACACACACACACACACACCACACACCACACACACACACACACACACACACACACACACACACACACACACACACACACACACACACACACACACACACACACACACACACACACACACACACATGGCTGTATGTTAGAGACCGGAGTCCTTGGAAAGTGCAGTATTCAATTTGTAACTTCTATGAAGACAAGGCCACAGTCCTTTATGAGCTCAGCCACAGAGAGGAGAAAATGGAGGCGGTCTCCATGGCAACCGTCTGAAGCACGCACAACACATCAACAAACAAAAAGCTTTTTCCAGCAGAACCATTTAACACAAAACCTTGAAGCCCACAAAAGTTGTCTGTGAAAATGGTCCTCTAAAGTTTTTCTGAGAATGTACATGCGTGTGTTTGTGTGTGAGTGTGTTTATGTGTGTGTGAGTTTGTTTATGTGTTTGTGTGTGTGTCCACATCCAATCGTCTTTCTCTCCAGACTAGTTCTCCAAGGCTGGAGATGCTGAATTGTGCCTAAGTGCTGTCTTCTTGGGTCATGGCAACCCTAAAGCCTGTTCAGACTTCTCACGGGTGTAAATCAGTTTCTATAAAGGGCTTACCACTGGACAATTCCACGTGGACAGAATTGCGCTGAGACTCTTAAAATGTTTGCCAAACAGAAACCATTCATTTCAAAGTTTAACAAACCATACCACTCTATGCACAAGGACTACGTTTGAGCAATTTACACAGAACATTTTACTAAAACACATTTACTGGAAGAACTGTGCAAATGCCAAGTGTGGTAACAGAATTACAGTAAAATCTCCCCCAGTTCTTTGTGTCCAGGTTTTCCCAAAGCTCTGTTCATAAATATCTTCTCTGAATGAAGATTAAAAGATGTCTGCAGAAATAATAGGGTGTCAGCTATGACATGACACCTTGAGTTTGGTTATTGAACGACAGTACGTGAAGTGGATTTACACCCAGCAACGGTAACAGAATTTCATCATCGGCCCCTGATCTTTACTACACAGAAATCCATAATTATGGACACGAATGTCATTCTCTTCATGGTGATGTATCCTAAATAGGTACAACAAATATATAAATATGCAATATCCTCCTTTGCAAATTTGGGTAGTATTTCTACACACTGGCTATTATTTTAATGAGCTTTGCCCCCAAACAAGACCAATATTTGGTTGTTCTAGACCGGACCAAATCTGAACCAATCGTAGACGTCTATGTTTTACAAGTTTGGACATCAATGTACAGCACAGTATATCTCAGTACATTAGAGTACAGTAAAGTAGAGTTGAGTTCATTACAGTACAGTAGAGTACAGTAGAGTTCAGTACAGAGCAGTACAGTAAAGTAGAGTATAGTTCAGTACAGTACATTAGAGTACAGTAAAGTAGAGCACAGTTTAGTACAGTAGAGTATAGTTCAGTAAAGTACAATAGAGTACAGTAGAGTACAGTAGAGTTCAGTACGGAACAGTACAGTAAAGTAGAGTATAGTTCAGTACAGTACAGTATTATACGGTACATTATAGTGTAGTCAACTCTAGTGTGCTCTACTGTGTACTTTTCTTTACTGTACTCTACTGTAATGTACTGTGCTGTGCTGTCCAAACTTGTTACAGGTCATGAACAATCAAAAGAATGTTTTTCATGAAATTTGATGATATTCAAATGAAAACAGATTAAATTATGATGACCAGTATGAAAAGTATGACAAATAAATGTTTCTTCTACTTTGATAAAGTTTGATCATAAAGTTACAGGTCCCCTCCCCCATGTCAAACACATGGATTCATTATTAAGGGGACAAGGTGACATCACCTTAACTCTAGTTTAATACACCAACAGTAACATGATATTCTCCTACCTAATTCAAATAAGTATCACCTTGTAACCAACATTGGAGAATGCGTGTTTGCAGGGACGTGGTTTATACAGTTAGATAGCTATTCTACTTGTGCCAAAATGTAACTATAGGACGTCAGTAAATATAATTAAAAGTTTACACTATTCCTCTTTGACAAAGATACTGTACTTAGATGTTTCCCCTTTAATCTGTGTCTGGAGTTAGCTAGTTACTGGCTAGCTAGGTCTTCATCTGTGTCTGGAGTTAGCTAGTTACTGGCTAGCTAGGTCTTCAGCCAGCATGGAACAAAGGGGTGGAAGGGTTGAAATCAAATCAAAAGATTTGTCAGTGCTGCAGTAATGGATACAATTTCATTGTTGTTTGAGTTGCTTTGTGTATCATCAAATTAGCTAGAAACTTGAAGCACCCTTGCTAAGGTCTGACCAATCGGAATCCATGATTCAAGATTGTTTTGATCACGCGGAGTGGGATATGTTCTGGGTAGCCTCTGAGAATAACATAGACGAATACATGGATACGGTGACTGAGTTCATCAGGAAGTGTATAGGAGATGTTGTACCCCCTGTGACAATTAAAACCTACCCAAACCAGAAACCGTGGATAGATAGCAGCAAAATTGAAAGCGCAAACCACCGCATTTAACCATGATAAAGGGACGGGGAATATGGCCGAATAAAAACAGTGTAGTTATTCCCTCCGTAAGGCAATCAAACAGGCAAAACGTCAGTACAGAGACGAAGTGGAGTCGCAATTCAACAACTCACACACACGAGACGTATTTGGCAGGGTCTACAGACAATCACAGACTTCAAAGGGAAAACCAGCCACGTTGTGGCAGCCTTGCTTCCGAACAAGCTAAACACCTTCTTCACCTGCTTTTAGGATAACACAATGCCACCGACGCGGCCCTCTATCAAGGACTGTGGGCTCTCCTTCTACGTGGCCATTTAAGCGTGTTAATCCTCGCAAGGCTGCCGGCCCAGACGACATCCCTAACCATGTCCTCAGAGCATGCGCAGACCAGCTGGCTGGAATGTTGACAGACATATTCAATCTCTCCCTATCCCAGTCTGCTGTCCCCATTTGCTTCAAGATGTCCCCCATTGTTCCTGTTCCAAAGAAAGCTAAGGTAACTGAACTAAATGACTATCGCCCCGTGGTAGCACTCACTTCTGTCATCATGAAGTGCTTTGAGAGGCTAGTTAAGGATCATATCACCTCTACCTTACCGGTCACCCTAGACCCATTTCAATTTGCTTACCTCCCCAATAGATCCACAAATGATGCAATCACAATTGCACTGCCCTATCCCATCTGGACAAGAGGAATAGATATGTAAGAAGGCTGTTCATTGACTAAAGCTCAGCATTCAACACCATAGTACCCTCAAAGCTCATCATTAAGCTCGGGGCACTGGGTCTGAACCCCGTCCTGTGCAACTAGGTCCTGGACTTCCTGACGGGCCGCCCTCAGTTGGTGAAGGTAGGAAACAACACTTCCACTTCGCTGATCCTCAACACAGGGGCCCCACAAGGGTGCGTGCTCAGCCCCCTCCTGTACTCCCTGTTTACCCATTACTGCGTGGCCACACACACCTCCAACTCAATCATCAAGTTTGCAGACTACACAACAGTAGTAGGCCTGATTACCAACAATGACGAGACAGTCTACAGGAAGGAGGTGAGGACCCTTAGAGAGTGGTGCCAGGAAAATAACCTCTCGCTCAAAGTCAACAAAGCAAAGGAGCTGATCGTTAACACAATACTTAATTTTGTTTTAACTGTCGGCACCAGCCTCGAACTCAGGCTCTATGTGTAGCTAACTGACGCTCTCTATCCAATCATCGCCATTTACCAGTTGTTGTTGTCTTAACTGTTTACCCATTGTTGTCTTAGCCCTCCCAATCAACACCTGTGATTGCTTTATGCCTCCCTCTAATGCCAATATGCCTTGTATACTGTTGTTTAGGCAGCTCTCATTGTTTTGTTTTACTGCGGAGCTCCTAGTCCCGCTCTACACACATGCGGAGACAGCACCTAGCTCAACTGGTGCCTCCGGAGATGCAGCCTCTCTCATCGTCACTCAATGCCTAGGTTTACCCCCACTATACTCGCACCCTACCATGCCCTTGTCTGTGAATTATGCCCTGAATCTATTCTACAACGCCCAGAAGTTTGCTCCTTTTACTCTCTGTTCTGAACGCACTAGACTAACAGTTCTCATAGCCTTTAGCTGTACCCTTATCCTACTCCTCCTCTGTTCCTCTGGTGATGTAGAGGTTAACCCAGGCCCGGTGTGTCCCCAGGCGCTCTAATTTGTTGACTTCTGTAACCGGAAAAGCCTTGGGTTCATGCATGTTAACATCAGAAGCCTCCTTCCTAAGTTTGCTTTATTCACTGCTTTAGCACACTCCGCCAACCCTGATGTCCTAGCCGTGTCCGAATCATGTTTTAGGAAGGCCACCAATTACAACATTTTCCGTCAAGATAGAACTGCTAAAGGGGGCGGAGTTGCAATCCACTGTAGAGATAGCCTGCAGAGTTATGTCCTACTATCCAGGTCTATGCCCAAACAGTTTGAGCTACTACTTTTAAAAATCCATCTCTCCAGAAATAAGTCTCTCACTGTCGCCACTTGTTATAGACCACCCTCAGCTCCCAGCTGTACCCTGGACACCATATGTGAATATATTGCCCCCAATTTATCGTCATAGTTCGTACTGTAAGGTGACCTAAACTGGGATATGCTTAACATCCCGGCCGTCCTACAATCTAAGCTAGATGCCCTCAATCTCACACAAATGATCAAGGAACCAACCAGGTACCACCCCAAATCCATAAACATGGGCACCCTCATGGATATCATCCTGACCAACTTGCCCTCTAAAAACACCTCTGCTGTTTTCAACCAGGATCTCAGCGATCACTGCTTCATTGCCTGCGTCCGTTATCGGTCCGCGGTCAAAAAACCCTAAAACACTTCTGCGAGCAGGCCTTTCTAATCAACCTGGACCGGGTATCCTGGAAGGATATTTACCTCATCCTGTCAGTAGAGGACGCCTTGTTGTTCTTCAAAAGTGCCTTCCTCACCATCTTAAATAAGCATGCCCTTTTCAATTAAAAAAAATTCTAAGAACAGATATAGCCCTTGGTTCACCCCAGACTTGACTGCCCTAGACCAGCATAAATACATCCTGTGGCGCACTGCACTAGCTTTGAAAAGTCCCTGTGATATGCAACTTTTCAGGGAAATCAGGAACCAATATACACAGTCAGTTAGGAAAGCAAAGGCTAGCTTTTTCAAACAGAAATTTGCATCCTACAAAACTAATTCCTAAAAGTTTTGGAACAATGTAAAGTCGATGGAGAATAAGAGCACCTCCTCTCAGCTGCCCACTGCACTGAGGCTAGGAAACACTGTCACCACCAATAAATCCACGAAAATCGAGATTGTCAATAAGCATTTCTCTACGGCTGACCACACTTTCAACCTGGCTACCCTCACCCCGGCCAACAGCTCTGCACCCCCCGCAGCAACTGGCCCAAGGCTTTCGACTCTGTCAATCACCAAATTCTTATCGGCAGACTCAACAGCCTTGGTTTCTCTAATGACTGCCTCGCCTGGTTCACTAACTACTTCTCAGATAGAGTTCAGTGTGTCAAATCGGAGAGCCCGTTGTCCGGAACCTTTATGGGGGTGCCACAGGGTTCAATTCTCGGTCCGACTCTTTTCTCTGTATACATCCATGATGTCGCTCTTACTGCTGGTGATTCTGTGATCCACCTCTACGCAGACGACACCATTCTGTATACTTCTGCCCCTTCTTGGACACTGTTAACAAACCTCCAGACGAGCTTAAATGCCATACAACTCTGCTTCCGTGGCCTCCAACTGCTTTTAAATGCAAGTAAAACTAATTGAATGCTCTTCAACCGATAGCTGCCCGCACCTGCCCGCCTAGCATCACTACTCTGGACGGTTCTGACTTAGAATATGTGTACAACTATAAATACCTAGGTGTCTGGCTAGACTGTAAACTCTCTTTCCAGACTCACATTAAGCATCTCCAATCCAAAATTAAATCTAGAATCGGCTTCCTATTTCACAAGAAAGCCAGTTGGCTGGTCCTCGCTACATATTCATCGCCAAACCCACTGGCTCCAGGTCATCTATACGTTTTTGTTAGGTAAAGCTCCGCCTTGTCTCAGCTCACTGGTCACCATAGCAACATCCACCCATAGCACGCGCTCCAGCAGGTATATTTCATTGGTCATTCCCAAAGCCAACACTTGCTTTGGCCACCTTTCCTTCCAGTTCTCTGCTGCCAATGAGTGGAACGAATTGCAAAAATCACTGAAGCTGGAGACTTATATCTCCCTCACTAACTTACTGATCGCTGCAGCAGTACACAGCCCATCTGTAAATAGCCAATCAAACCAACTACCTGCCTCATCTCCATATTTTCTTTCTGCTCTTTTGCACAACAGTATTTCTACTTGCACATCCTCATCTGCACATCTATCACTCCAGTGTTAATTGCTCAATTGTAATTATTTCGTCACTATGGCCTATTTATTGCCTTACCTCCTTACTTCATTTGCAAACACTGTATACATTTTTTTCTATTGTGTTATTGACTGTACGTTTGTTCATCCATGTGTAACTCTGTGTTGTTGTTTTTGTTTCACTGCTTTGCTTTATCTTGGCCAGGTCTCCGTTGTAAATGAGAACTTGTTCTCAACTGGCCTACCTGGTTAAGGGACACTACTAATTGGAGGGAAACATTTCTGCTCTTGTCCAGCTCTTTAAAAGTATTCTATATAAATCTGTGTCATACAGGTTATTGTATCTACACTGTTTTTGTAGAGTTGTTTACTTTGCTAAGTAAATAAATAAACATTGGCTCCATTTGACAAAGTGCTTTCTATTAAAACCTTTACAAGATCGAAATTGCGCATAACCTGGAATAATACATTGTGACCGTTCTCTTCCATTTCAAAGATGATTAAAACATAAATAAATATTATATTATCTAAATGAATAAATATGATCTTTTACCAGATCTAATGTGTTATATTCTCCTACATTCATTTCACATTTCCACAAACTTCAAAGTGTTTCCTTTTAAATGGTATCAATAATCTATCTATCCTTGCTTCAGATCTTGAGCTACAGGCAGTTAGATTTGGGTATGTCATTTTAGGCGAAAATTTAAAAAAAGGATCTGATCCTTAAGAGGATAATTATTAATTCAAGTATTTTCTGTCACCTGGTCTCTGCCAGGTAATTTATGATTAGGTGTAGAGCATTATGGGGTAGAAGATGGCTGCCTGTCTCTGCAGGAGTTAGTTAGTTAGTTAGTTAGTCAGTTAGCCTATGCCCTCCCAGGCCCACCCAAGTCTGTGACCTTGCCCAGTCATGTGAAATCCATACATTTCCTTATACAAACTGTAACTCAGTCAAATCTTTGAAATCGTTGCATGTTGCGTTTTTATTTTTGTTCAGTATACATTCCTTCATTAACCCTTGTGTGGTGTTTGGTTCTGTTGGACCCATTTTCAATGTTTGAACCTGAGACTCATGGGCCTTGGCTCATTTTCTGTGAAGAATGTATGTAAAATTACACATTTTCATTGAGTGCACCCCCCTACACATTTATATTACATATGTGGTGTTTGGGTCCACTGGACCCATGTGGGTGTAGGGGGAAAAAAGCATGGGGGTAGGTGAAAACAAGTAAACATTTACCAAAAAGGTTGTATGGGAGCCTTCACTCTGTTTTCCTCCTCTCTGGGCCTGCTGTGTGAAACTACACAATATCTTGCGGGAACCTGCACAATGTTATTACAATACGTTATTACAATACGTTATTACAATACATTACATCACAACGTGCAGACTAGTTTACGTGCTGCTGTGCGTTTTGTTGCTAACCTTACTTTGCTACCTGACAACTTTACGGTTTTTACTTTTAAATTACAGTTGATATTTTTAGTGTTTCCCTCGCTCGACCTTTTTTCATTCAACCTTTTCCCTCCAGACGCTTTATCGTTATCAGGACCTCCACCAGCCGAAGCTAAGTAGTAACATTAACATGATGTCTTCTAATTGCAGTCGCTGTACTCATAATATACAGGAGAACGATCACCTTACGGCGAGGATAGCTGTGCTGCAAGCCCAGCTTCAGACGCAATCGTTAGGCAAGGGTAATTTCAGTGTAGGAAAGGATGAAACAGCGTCTGTGCCACCAGTAAGTACAGACAGTAACATTAATATAAATCCCCTCTCACGGTCCCCGCAGCCGGACAACTTTCTCAGGGCTTCTGGAGGGAAATGCTGTAGGAATGCTCAACCGGTGTTGCTCATTCAGCCGACAGAAACTTTCAACCGGTTCTCCCCATTAAGCAGCGAGTCGGAGTCAGAGGCCGAGCCTTCTCTGGTCTCTCCTCTTCCCGTTACGGGGTCTGAGACGCCGAAGCCTCCCAACATTAGCTCTGACAAATTGAAAACCCTAGCCATTGGCGACGCCATCACCCGCAGTATTAGACTTAAAATGAATCATCCAGCGATCATACACTGTTTACCAGGGGGCAGGGCTACCAACGTTAAGGCTAATCTGAAGATGGTGCTGGCTAAAGCTAAAACTGGCGAGTGTAGAGAGTATAAGGATATTGTTATCCACGTCGGCACCAACGGTGTTAGGATGAAACAGTCAGAGATCACCAAGCGCAACATAGCTTCAACTTGTAAATCAGCTAGAAAAATGTGTCGGCATCAAGTAATTGTCTCTGGCCCCCTCCCAGTTAGGGGGAGTGATGAGCTCTACAGCAGAGTCACACAACTCAATCGCTGGTTGAAAACTGTTTTCTGCCCCTCCCAAAAATAGCATTTGTAGATAATTGGCCCTCTTTCTGGGACTCAACCACAAACAGGACCAAGCCTGGCCTGTTGAGGAGTGACGGACTCCATCCTAGCTGGAGGGGTGCTCTCATCTTATCTACTAACATAGACAGGACTCTAACTCCCCTAGCTCCACAATGAGATAGGGTGCAGGCCAGGCAGCAGGCTGTTAGCCAGCCTGCCAGCTTAGTGGAGTCTGCCACTAGCACAGTCAGTGTAGTCAGCTCAGCTATCCCCATTGAGACCGTGTCTGTGCCTCGACCTAGGTTGAGCAAAACTAAACATTGTGGTGTTCGCCTTAGCAATCACACTGGAATAAAGACCTCCTCCATTCCTGCCATTATTGATAGAGATCGTGATGCCTCACATCTCAAAATAGGGCTACTTAATGTTAGATCCTTCACTTCCAAGGCAGTTATAGTTAATGAACTAATCACTGATCATAATCTTGATGTGATTGGCCTGACTGAAACATGGCTTAAGCTTGATGAATTTATTGTTTTTCATGAGGCCTCACCTCCTGGTTACACTAGTGACCATAACACCGCGCATCCCGCAAAGGCGGAGGTGTTGCTAACATTTATTAAATTTACAACAAAAAAACTACGTTTTCGTCTTTTGACCTTCTAGTCATGAAATCTATGCAGCCTACTCAATCACTTTTTATAGCTACTGTTTACAGGCCTCCTGGGCCATATACAGCATTCCTCACTGAGTTCCCTGAATTCCTATCGGACCTTGTAGTCATGGCAGATAATATTCAAATTTTTGGTGACTTTAATATTCACATGGAAAAGTCCACAGACCCACTCCAAAAGGCTTTCGGTATCATCGACTCAGTGGGTTTTGTCCAACATGTCCCTGGACCTACTCACTGCCACAGTCATATCCTGGACCTAGTTTTGTCCCGTGGAATAAATGTTGTGGATCTTAATGATTTTCCTCATAATCCTGGACTATCAGACTATCATTTTATTACGTTTGCAATCGCAGCAAATCATCTGCCCAGACCCCAACCAAGGATCATCAAAAGTCGTGCTATAAATTTTCGGAAAACCCAAAGATTCCTAGGTGCCCTTCCAGACTCCCTCCGCCTACCCAAGGACGTCAGAGTACAAAAATCAGTTAACCACCTAACTGAGGAACTCAATTTAACCTTTCGAAATACCCTCGATGCAGTCCACAGCCTTAATAACAAAAAACATTTGTCATAAGAAACTAGCTCCCTGGTATACAGAAAATACCTGAGCTCTGAAGCAAGCTTCAAGAAAATTGGAAAGGAAATGGCGCCACACCAAACTGGAATTCTTCCAACTAGCTTAGAAAACAGTACCATGCTGTATCGAAGAGCCCTCACTGCAGCTCGATCATCCTATTTTTCCAACTTAATTGAGGAAAATAAGAACAATCCAAAATGTATTTTTGATACTGTCGCAAAGCTAACTAAAAAGCAGCATTCCTCAAGAGAGGATGGCTTTCACTTCAGCAATGATAAATTCATGAACTTCTTTGAGGAAAAGATCATGATCATTAGAAAGCAAATTACGGACTCCTCTTTAAGTCTACGTATTCCCCTAAAGCTCAGTTTAAGTATACGGATTCCTCTAAAGCTCAGTTCTCAGAGTCTGCACAACTCTACCAGGACCTAGATTCAAGGGAGACACTCAAGTGTTTTAGTACTATATCTCTTGACACAATGATGAAAATAATCATGGCCTCTAAACATTCAACCTGCATACTGGACCCTATTCCAACTAAACTACTGAAAGAGCTGTTTCCTGTGCTTGGCCCTCCTATGTTGAACATAATAAACGTCTCTCTATCCACCGGATGTGTACATAACTCACTAAAAGTGGCAGTAATAAAGCCTCTCTTGAAAAAGCCAAACCGTAACCCAGAAAACATAAAACACTATCGGCCTATATCGAATCCCCCATTCCTCTCAAAACTTTTGGAAAAAGCTGTTGCGCAGCAATTCACTGCCTTCCTAAAGACAAATATTGTACACGAAATGCTTCAACCTGATTTCAGACCCCATCATAGATCTTAGTGCTGATTTCAATCACCACATTCTTTAGGAGAGATTGGAAACCCAAATTGGTCTACACGGACAAGTTCTGGCCTGGTTTAGATCTTATCTGTCGGAAAGATATGTTTGTCTCTGTGGATAGTTTGTCCTCGGACAAATCAACTGTAAATTTCCGTGTTCCTCAAGGTTCCGTTTTAGGACCACTATTGTATTCACTATATATTTTACCTCTTCGTGATGTCATTCAGAAACATAATCTTAACTTTCACAACTATGCAGATGACACACAGCTGTACATTTCGATGAAACATGGCGGAGCCCCAAAATTGCCCTCGCTGGAAGCATGTGTTTCAGACATAAGGAATTGGATGGCTGCAAATGTTCTACTTTTGAACTTGGACAAAACAGAGATGCTCGTTCTAGGTCCCAAGAAACAAAGAGATCTTCTGTTGAATCTGACAATTCATCTTGATGGTTGCACAGTCGTCTCAAGTAAAACTGTGAAGGACCTCGGCGTTATTCTGGACCTTGATCTCTCATTGAAACATATCAAGACTGTTTCAATGACAGCTTTTTTCCATCTACGTAACATTGCAAAAATCATAAACTTTCTGTTAAAAAATGATGCAGAAAAATGTATCCATGCTTTTGTCACTTCTAGGTTTAACTACTGCAATTCTCTACTTTCCGGCTACCCGGATAAAGCATGAAAATAAACTTCAGTTAGTGCTAAACACGGCTGCTAGAATCTTGACTAGAACCAAAAAATGTGATCATATTACTCCCGTGCTAGCCTCTACACTGGCTTTCTGTTAAGGCAAGGGCTGATTTCAATTTTGACTGCTAACCTACAAAGCATTACATGGGTTTGCTCCTACCTATCTTTTCGATTTGGTCCTGCCGTACATACCTACAAGTATGCTACGGTCACAAGACACAGAACTCCTAACTGTCCCTAGAATTTCTAAGCAAACAGCTGGAGGCAGGGCTTTCTCCTATAGAGCTAAATTTTTATGGAATGGTCTGCCTACCCATGTGAGAGACGCAGACTCGGTCTCAACCTTTAAGTCTTTATTGAAGACTCATCTCTTCAGTAGGTCCTATGATTGAGTGTTATCTGCCTCTAACCCTATTACAGGGGCTGAGTCGCTGACTTACTGGTGCTATTCCATGCCATCCCTAGGAGGGGTGCGTCCCTTGAGTTGGTTGAGTCCCTGCGGCTATGGAACCCTGACCTGTTCACCGGACATGCTACCTGTCCCAGACCTGCTGTTTTCAACTCTCTAGAGACAGCAGGAGCGGTAGAGATACTCTGAATGGTCGGCTATGAAAAGCCTACTGACATTTACTCCTGAGGTGCTGACCTGTTGCACCCTCAACAACCACTGTGATTATTATTATTTGACACTGCTTGTCATCTATGAACATTTGAACATCTTGGTCATGTTCTGTTGTAATCTCCACCCGGCACAGCCAGAAGGGCACTGGCCACCCTTTCATAGCCTGATTCATCTCTAGGTTTCTTCCTAGGTTCTGGCTTTTCTAGGGAGTTTTTCCTAGCCACCGTGCTTCTACGCCTACATTGTTTGCTGTTTGGGGTTATAGGCTGGGTTTCTGTACAGCACTTTGAGATATCAGCTGATGTAAGAAGGGCTTCATAAATACATTTGATTTGATTAGTTTGATACATTCTTTTTTTAAATGCAGTATTTTCCCACACTCTACCACAGCTAGGTGCAAATTGGGGGAGGGACACAACAAATAAATAGCTTTGCATGTGTGGCTCCTTACCACAATCAATCAGCACAGCAAAAATAATCTCTCCTCAGGGTGCCTTGTTTTTTGCAGAGAGAGAAGCTTGTGTGGAAGGAGCATCTTCCACTGTGGAAGATTTAGAATTTTCCCAAATATGAGGATCATGTCAATTCAGAATGAAGATCATGTCAATTCAGAATCTGACAGTGAGTTGGAAGAAGAGGATGAGATTGACCCTCAGCCAGCCCCAGGACCAGCCCATCAGCAGCCATGACCAGGACCAGCCCATCAGCAGCCAGGACCAGAATGCACCACCCTCTGGAGAGCCCTGCCGGCGGTGCAGTTGCCGTACCAGGCGGTGATACAGCCCGACAGGAAGCTCTCAATTGTGTGTCTGTAAAAGTTCGTGTGGGTTTTAGGGGCCAAACCAAATTTCTTCAGCCTCCTGAGGTTGAAGAGGTGCTGTTGCGCCTTCACCACACTTTCTGTGTGGGTGGACAATTTCAGATCATCAGTGATGTGCACGCCGAGGAATTTTAAGCTTTCCACCTTCTTCACTGCGATCCCGTCGATGTGGATAGGGCAGTGCTCCCTCTGCTGTTTCCTGAAGTCCACGATTTGTATTTTTAATTTTTTATAATTTAAATAATGAGCAGACCAATGTCACCTGTGTGCTTGGTGGCAATGCCCCTCCACATGCTACAAGACAGATCTATACACAAACATTTGTCGGTATTACTTTAGACTAGCAACATGCAATTTCTATTCAATGTTTAGAAATAATTTAATAAACACAGGTAACACACTCAACCAAAAATGTATATTTGGCGAGGTGACCAAGAAATTATATTACATGTGAAATGGGACTAGTGAGGAAACACAGAATTAGTTCTCACAATGCTGTTTAATCAGCTTCTTGATATGCCACAACTGTCAGGTGGATGGATTATCTTGGCAAAGGACAAATGCTCATTAACAGGGATGTAAAGAAATTTGCGCACAGAATTTGAGTGTAATATGCTTTTTGTGCGATCTTTTATTTCCGCTCATGAAACCAACACTTTCATGTTGCCTTCATATTTTAAGAAGTATTGTGGTGGCAATTTTTTGTTGTTAAATATGGTTAAATAAATAGTTATCATTTCCTAATCTCTTATTTTTGAAAAATGGTTGAAAAATGTATGTATGCCTTAATTTCTCTAAATAAATGTACTCTTAGTTTTTATTTATTTATGCTCCTATGAACTTCACATGTTGGTGTTTTTTGGTCATTTTACATGGAAATGTCCTATTGCAAAACAGCTGCTGACTAGTCTAACTGTAATTCTAATCAACTAGGACAACCACACAAAAAACAACGTCTACTATGTCTGTCACTGGACTGACACGGGTCAGAGCTGCCATTGAACACTAACACAAGATACACAGACATGTCGGGGTTGATAACTCGGACCAAGCTCATTACAGGAGATTAAAAAATGTCATTCAGAAAAGGCGTTGAGAAGGCATTACGAGAATAATTGTACTGCTCGTGAGGAGATAAAGGTCGATTCGGTGGACTCAACAAATCAATCTCTCTCGCTCACTCTCTCTACCTTTCACTCACTCACTCACTCACTCACTCACTCACTCACTCACTCACTCACTCACTCACTCACTCACTCACTCACTCACTCACTCACTCACTCACTCTCTCTCCTTCTGTCTCTGTGCCTCCTGTCTTTGACAGTGACCTTGTTTTAATGTGTGTGTGTGTGTGTGTGTGTGTGTGTGTGTGTGTGTGTGTGTGTGTGTGTGTGTGTGTGTGTGTGTGTGTGTGTGTGTGTGACAGAAGCCTGATGCTGTCTGACTGCACACCAATTACTGGCACAACTGCATATCAGAGAGGTGTGTCTGTATGTATGCACTGTTAGCAATTGTTTTTATTTGATCAGTAACTTACTGTATTAATAAACAGAATGACACTGTATAAACCGAATACAGTAGACTACCATAGAATGCACAGTAAAATACATTACATTTGTTTTACAGCACACTGTAAGACCTCTGTATTTTCAACATTAAAACACTGTAGAATGCACAGTAAAATACCATAAATGTGTTTTACACTATTAATTATGGTGCATTGTGGGAAACTGTTGTGAGCTAAAAAAGATTCTAGCTCATTAACATACTGCATTTTAAGGCATGCTTTGTAAGAGGCTGTATTTGTTAATTCCGTGAGAGAGAATGCTGAACCTCTCAGAATACGGTAATTTACTATATTTTAGGAATTCTACAAACCTTATCCTGAAACTGTACAGTAGATTACTGGCCAATTGCTGCCAGTATTTTACTGTAATTCAGAATACAGTACCATACCACATTTTTGGAGAGCCAAAAACCTTTTGAACACTGGTGAGTGCATGCTATTGTTGTTTCTCACTCTTTTTTTTAGGCGTGTCTTGTTAGAGGCTAAATTTGTTGAACCCGTTGGTGAGAGTGCTGTGCCAATTTAAGTGATATGCGGCAGTGGTTATCTAACAATTCAAATTATATAGAGAATAGATCAGAATGGCAGAATGGCAAATCTTTAATTGCTTGAGACTCGTTTCTCTTCATTACGCGTAAGCTAGAGATTTTCCGGGGGTTGTGTCCCCCTCTTTTATCAATATGCTTTTCTTTGGATGGACCAGGAGATCGTAACAGTGGCTTGACCGCGGGTGGCGCTGTCTCTCTAGTCCAACAGACAAGGCCGGAATCACCTGAATGTCTGGGGAAGATGGAAGAGTAACAGTGGCTTGACTGCGGCCCAACTCACCAGTCCATGGACCACCCCGGCAATCCAGTTAGATTACATTTTTCAAGTCCAAATATCCAGAGAAAGATGATGAATCAAACAGAGAACGAGCCAGAGAACTGTCAGTGCCGGAGGAAAGGAGTGAGGGACAAACTGTTCCTGATTGAGATGCCTTAGCTAACAGTGCTGCTAATCCTGCCAGTTCAGCATCATCACCGGCACCTCCACTACCTAGTAGGCATACTAGCGAGTCAGACTCAGAGGGAGTGCTCGAAGCAGGTTCCTGGAGCAGGTGCAATTTGGACGGATGCTCAGTTCAAGAACAAGCAAACGTATAACCCCTGGCTTTTCATGCAGAATTCAAAGCTGGGCTGTACAACGTGCAAAAAGGTAGCGAGCTTGGGTCTAGAAACAACCAGAGGGGTTAAACTAGCAAAAGAGTGGGTGGAATATACAGTAACATCCTGGAGCAAGCCTACCAACGAAAAGGTAGGCTCTCATGGCCACTTTCCTAAATAGTCTAGATAGTCAACGAGGGTGGCGAGAGCGAGAACCCATGACCTAGGCACTGAGGGGCTCACCCAGGCCTTGCATTACCTGAACAAACACAGAGCACCAGGATCAAATGGGATCCCAGGAGAGTTCTATCAGACCTTCTGGGATCTCCTAAAGGACAATGTGGTGGAGGTCTTAAGAGCAGTAAACAGGGAAAAGAGCGACAGTGTATGATTTCAATTTTCCCCATGAAAGGGGACTTCAAGGGCCTCCGGAACTGGCGCCTCATCAACCTCCTCTCTGTTGACTACAAAATCATGACCAAGGCCCTCACCAAATCGTTCAAGACACCAATAATAGTTCATTTGAATATTTGGGGGTGTGGTCAAATATAGAGTGTGTGTATTGGTGCCAACCGTCAGTGGATGTTTAAATGTTTGATGGTTATGCTGCTACAAGTAGAGCACCTTCTTAGACACTGTCTGTCCTGCAAATTTTGTAAGAGAATGTGTCAGTGTTCCATTAGGAACACTGGAATGTGATATGTAATCTACACCTCCATTAGGAACACTGGAATGTGATATGTAATCTACACCTCCATTAGGAACACTGGAATGTGATATGTAATCTACACCTCCATTAGGAACACTGGAATGTGATATGTAATCTACACCTCCATTAGGAACACTGGAATGTGATATGTAATCTACACCTCCATTAGGAACACTGGAATGTGATATGTAATCTACACCTCCATTAGGAACACTGGAATGTGATATGTAATCTCCACCTCCATTAGGAACACTGGAATGTGATATGTAATCTACACCTCCATTAGGAACACTGGAATGTGATATGTAATCTTCACCTCCATTAGGAACACTGGAATGTGATATGTAATCTACACCTCCATTAGGAATACTGGAATGTGATATGTAATCTACACCTACATTAGGAACACTGGAATGTGAGATGTATTCTACACTTCAAAAAGACTGATAGAAATCAGTCTTCATTATTTTCTTAAATGATTTTCAATTTGAGTATCATTATTTGTATATAGCCTAAATGTTATCGTTCAGAACTTCTAACGCGAGTAGGACAGTGTGGCTTCATGACAATGACCACACGAGCAGCCATTCACCGATTTCACAGCTCTAACTCACTTCCACCTCTGACACCGCCAAAATACCAACTGTGTGTGTGTCAGCTATCGGGTGTTTACGCCTGATCTTATTGAATCTAGGCCTTAATGTCAAGTGTCCCTGAGCACTGCTACTTTTTAGTTGGTGTTGTTGAATTTTTCAAATCCACATTTGAAATATCATCATCACATGTTTCAGAGCCATGCTTTTTTGAAAGCGCAAGTGATAAAAATGTGTGGCGACTAAACCAAAAATCATTTTTTTATTTGGAATTTGGTTGTGCTTTTAGATGGTTGAAAGCATAGTGATAGCTGAATTGCAAATGAGTTAACTTTTGATGGTCTTTTTGAGTGGGTGAATATATATACACTGAACAAAAACATAAACACAACATGCAACAATTTCAAAGATTTTACTGAGTTAAAGATCATATAAGGAAATCAGTCAATTGAAATGAATTAATTAGGCCCTAATCTACATGTGACTGGGCAGGGGAGCAGCCAGGGAGGGAATAGGCCCACCCACTGGCGAGCCCAGGCCCAGCCAAACAGAATTAGTTTTCCCCACAAAAGGGATTTATTACAGACAGAAATACTCCTCAGCACCCCCCCAGACGATCCCACAGGTAAAGAAGCCGGATGTTAAGGTACTGGGCTGGCATCGTTACACGTGGTCTGCAGTTGTAAGGCCCATTGGACATACTGCCAAATTCTCTAAAATTACATTGGAGGCAGCTTATGGAAGAGAAATTATCATTTTACAGTGGTCTTTTATTGTCCCCAGCACAAGATGCACCTGTGTAAAGATCATGCCGTTGAATCAGCTTCTTGATATGCCACACATGTTAGGTGGAGTGATTATCTTGGCAAGGAAGAAATGCTCACCAACAGGGATATAAACACATTTGTGCTCAACACTTGAGAGAAATAAGCTTTTTGTGTGTATGGAACATTTCTGGGATCTTTTATTTCAGCTCATGAAACACAGGACCAACACTTTCCATGTTGCGTTTATATGTTTGTTCAGTTTAGGTTGTAAATCTCATTGATCAAAGTCTCAACCAAATATTACCCAATTATCCATGTTGAAATGACATAGTGTGTCCAGTGGGTAGTGAGGCGTGTGGTTCTGCTAAAAGTAACATAATAAAAAAATCCCCATCAAAATCAGTCAGGTTTAAGATGCAGATATGGTTTTTTTGCATGGGCTGCGTCTCAATCCACCTAAATTGTCTTTCCGCATCTGCAGTGGAAGGTGGCCGAGCTACAACGGCGGCGTTTGTCAGACCATGAGACATCCCGAAAATCGGTCTTCTCACGAAAATGTCTGTAGCATCCGAACGGTTGAGCCTACAAACTACCCGTCTTTCTCTACGACCTCCACAAGCTCACGGGATTAAAGTCTAAAGTCGGTAATCCTGATGTGCTTATTTCTGTCCGAACAGTTTGGGCTACAAACTAATATGACCCCATTGTGGAAAGGGCAGTGGTGTAAAGTACTTAAGTAAAAATACTTTAAAAAGTACTACTTAAGAGGTTTTGGGGGTATCTGTATCTTACTTTACTATTTATATTTCTGACAACTTTTACTTTACTACATTCCTCAATAAAATAATGTACTTTTTACAAAAGTACCAGTTACATTTTAAATATCCGAGTGTTGGAGTGTGCCCCTGGCTATCCATACATATATACAGTATATATATTTTTTTTCTTTTAAAGAATCTGGTTAGCATAATAAAAGGAATTTCAAATAATGTATACTTTTTTTGTTGATATTTAAGCAATATATTTTAGCAATTACATCTACTTTGGATACTAATTATATGCAAAATCAAATACTTTTAAACTCAAGTAGTATTTTACTGGGTGCCTTTCACTATCGTTCATTTTACTGAAGTATGACAATTGGGTACACCACTGGGAAAGGGGAGACTCTCACAAACACGATTGTGTTCTCCGTTTTGCTCCAAGACACCACAAGTGTCACTGGACTTGTCTGAAGGAAACCCATACAAATGAATGGAAGTATGGAGGTAGTTTTGTGGCAACAAAAATAAGGGGCTAAATATGTTTTTTTTTTTTTATTAAAATAAAATATCTTATATCTCCTAGATAAAGGACAGACAGGTCAAAACCTTATTTTTATTATTTATTTTGACTGTCTTTTTTGCCATTTATTACTGTGTTATTCAATGAGTTCAAACAATTCCATATGTTAGCTTAGTAGACTTTTAGAAGTTAAAGTATAATAAGGTAATGATGTAACGTGTACGCTGGGAGTCGAGAAGCAAGTTCAGGAAGTGTAGTTAATAAATAAATGAACATAGAACAAAATAAGAAACACAGGGAGCGTACAGACATGAACACTGGAACAGAAACAATAACGCCTGGGGAAAGAACCAAATGCAGTGACATATATAGGGAAGGTAATCAGTCAGCTGATGGAGTCCTGGTGAGTGAGGCGCTGGTGCCCTTAACGATGGTGACAGGTGTGCATAACAATGAGCAGCCTGGTGACTTCGAGCGCGGGAGAGGGAGTATAAATGACAAATGAAGGTCGCTGGTTCAATTTAGCCACTCTGACCCAAGGTGAGTCTGTGACCTTCTTCCTATTTTAGCAGGTGGCGTAGGGTACAGACACGCGTGTACACTTTTACTCTCCTACACACTTTCACACTCTTACACACACACAGTCTTGTACAGCTAACTTTGTGGGGATACAATTCAGTCCCATTCAAAATCCTATTTTCCCTAACCCTAACCCGTACTCTTACCCTAATCCCTAAACCTAGCTCCTAAACCACACCCTAAAACTAACCCTAGCTCCTAACCCTAAACCTAATTCTAAGCCTAACACTAATTCTAACCTTAACCTTAAATCCCCTAGAAATAGTATTGGACCATATGGGGACCAACAAAAATTCTCCCCAGGCGGTCAAATTGTTGTTTGTTTACTATTCTTGTGGGGACTTCTGGTAGTAGTTACACACACACACACACACACACACACACACACACACACACACACACACACACACACACACACTCACACACACACACATAGTAGTTGAGTTGTGGGAGGGTAGTACAGGGGTATGGGAATGAGCCGCCCCATGCTAACCGATGTTAGACTGGGCAGGAGACCAGCAGGATCTGGGCCCAGAGAGACAGCCTGGATCACATCACACACCAACAGGTCAGGACAGACAGGAGAGGAGAGAACATACTGGACCTGAGAGGGTGATATCACCGTCTCTCCCATCCACTCTCTCCCTCCTCTTCTCTTCTCTTCTCTCCTTACCCAACCCCTCCTCCCTCCTCACACACCCCCTCTCCCCCCCACTAAGCCATAGCCAAAGATATGAGATCATGATTATGAATCTAATGCTATAAGTCTGCTGTCACTCTGACACAGTGTCTTTAACACTTTAATGGCATGACCAGCTTCCAACTCAACACCTCTGTTTTGCACTCTTACTGAAATGAACATTTGAAAACAGTACAGTAAAAAGTGAGTGCCTATCTTTACAGTAGGTGGACGGCACTTTTTCTTATCTGTGGCATTGAAGAAACAGACTTCTGAGTCACAATCTCACTGTAATTCATAGGTGCGTAGGAGAAGGAAAATTCAATTTGTTGACACTGCAATTAGAGTCGACCACAATATGCTGACCACTGCATGTTGATGCATGTTTATCTTGCCAGTATAATCCGTGTGCAATATCTTGAGTCCTCCTCTGTGTTGGGTCTAGGTTTTGAAAGCTTTTCTACTTTTTGAAACAGTCTTAACATTCTCTAAACTGTAAGTGCAATTGTCACGACTGTTTTATGGGACACCGCAACACTATTGCATGTCTGCAAAATGTAGTAACTCACCTAAAACATTTATTTCATGCCTCAAAGCCAGGGTTATTGTGTCAGTAAATTGGCCAATGGCACTAAAATGAAACGGTTTTTTTTGTCATCGTGTACATTTTGACCACCGTACTGGTCAAAATGCTTAGATGTTTTTTCACCATGGCAGTCAACCCTGGATATGTTTGTTACATACACATTTCAGTTCTGTTCTACTTTTTTTTGTGGATACTGACTGCTTACTGTATTATACAAGAATGGCAGTTTTGTCAAGCTGAATGCTATTGTGTATCACACTGAGCTGTTTAGATACCGATTTCAACAGTAGGTTAAAGTTTCCTGGGTAATACTTTAGTACACAGAAAAAAGATATGCACAAAGAGATCACGTTACAGATAGTATTCAAATTGTGCTGCATTACTGTATTACTGTATTACTGTATTACTGTATTACTGCATTACTGTATTACTGCATTACTGTATTACTGTATTACTGCATTACTGTATTACTGCATTACTGTATTACTGCACTGTATTACTGCATTACTGTATTACTGTATTACTGCATTACTGCATTACTGTATTACTGCATTACTGTATTTCTGTATTACTGCATTACTGTATTACTGCATTACTGCATTACTGTATTACTGCATTACTGTATTACTGCATTACTGCATTACTGTATTACTGTATTACTGCATTACTGCATTACTGTATTACTGTATTACTGCATTACTGTATTACTGTATTACTGCATTACTGTATTACTGTATTACTGCATTACTGTATTACTGTTACTGCATTACTGTATTACTGTATTACTGCATTACTGTATTACTGTATTACTGTATTACTGCATTACTGTATTACTGTATTACTGTATTACTGCATTACTGTATTACTGTATTACTGTATTACTGTATTACTGTATATTCCTCATACATATCTTACAGTACATTGTGATTTTCAGACTTGCATTTACCTTTACAATAGTTGCTGTATTGTTATGAATGAAATGCTGTAACAAAAGTTTAAAAAACAAGTACATATTTACCTGTTTTCATTATGGAATGTTTGCACAATTGTGGACCTGTTGACATTAGGCTGTACTCTCTGACCAGCCTCTTCCACTGTCAGACCATGGTTTATGACACTGTGGACCTGTTGACATTAGGCTGTACTCTCCGACCAGCCTCTTCCATTGTCAGACCGTGGTTTATGACACTGTGGACCTGTTGACATTAGGCTGTACTCTCCGACCAGCTTCTTCCACTGTCAGACCGTGGTTTATGACAGTGTGGACCTGTCGACATTAGGCTGTACTCTCCGACCAGCTTCTTCCACTGTCAGACCGTGGTTTATGACAGTGTGGACCTGTCGACATTAGGCTGTACTCTCCGACCAGCCTCTTCCATTGTCAGACCGTGGTTTATGACATGGTCTACAATTGTGGCTCTGATTTCATCAGGGACTCTTATTCTTTGCCTTCTACCTCTTCCTCTATCATATATTCCCCTAACACCACCACCACACATTTTTACACTTCTTCTTATTTCTCTTCCACGAGCATGTAGCTGCTGTTCAGGGTTGTGATGTTCCTCCATGTTCATAAATGGTAGTGATTGTGCTGTGGACAAGCTCCATATATACGCTTCCAAACTTGATTGGTTGATTGGTAAGATTGTGATTCCTATTTCATTACTATGTCACCTGGCAAATAATTTGCCAATTTAGCAGACATCACACACATTCCATGTCATAGATATTTATGGAATATACAGTTGATGTCGGAAGTTTACATAAGGTTGGAGTCGTTAAAACTCGTTTTTCAACCACTCCACATTTCTTGTTAACAAACTATAGTTTTGTCATGTCGGTTAGGACGTCTACTTTGTTCATGACACAAGTCATTTTCCCAACAATTGTTTACAGACAGGTTATTTCACTTATAATTCACTGTATCACAATTCCACTGGGAATTACTTAAAAACATACAATGTGATTTTCTGGATTTTTGTTTTAGAATCCGTCTCTCACAGTTGAAGTGTACCCATGATAAAAATTACAGACCTCTACATGCTTTGTAAGTAGGAAAATCTGCAAAATCGTCAGTGTATCAAATACTTGTTCTCCCCACTGTATGTCTGACAGATTTTGATAATTAAATGGATCATTTTGCATGTGATGGCTCACACCATGAAATAAGGTTTAGAAGTTGTGAAGAGTATGACAATTTCACCAAGAATCAACTCATCAGTTTTGATCAGCAAGCCATGTGCATGTAGTAATAGTGCAAATTGTAGACAATTGTATTTACTGTTTTGCACATGTGCCGAAATACGTGCAATTTGCCTAAATGAATAAGAAATCAAAACCTGGTGTGAACAATAAACTAATTGTTCAGAGATTTGAACTGATTGTTTTGAAAAAAATACATTCTCATTCGAGAATTGAGCCAAAGCGATTGAGGAAAACTGTAAGAGGATGAAGGAAATGAAAGGGGAGGTACGAGGCCTGAGTTCTTTTCCATCCTCATTGCCATTAAGAAAGTAAAAATCAGTGGAAAAGAAGATTTTGAAAGAATGCGAGAACAAGAAATAATGTATCCTTGAATTATTTATTACCTGAGTTTGTAAGTAGAGGAGAGGTGAAGCAAGGAGAGGAGAGATGAAGCAAGGAGAGATGAAGCAAGGAGAGGAGAGATGAAGCAAGGAGAGGAGAGATGAAGCAAGGAGAGGTGAGATGAAGCAAGGAGAGGTGAGATGAAGCAAGGAGAGGAGAGATGAAGCGAGGAGAGGAGAGAAGAAGCAGTGAGAAGTGAGGAGAGGTGAAGCGAGGAGAGATGAAGCAATGAGAAGTGAGGAGAGGTGAAGCAAGGAGAGGAGAGGTGAAGCAATGAGAAGTGAGGAGAGGTGAAGCGAGGAGAGGAGAGGTGAAGCAATGAGAAGTGAGGAGAGGTGAAGCAAGGAGAGGAGAGGTGAAGTGATGAGAGGTGAAGCAAGGAGAGGAGAGTTAAAGCAATGAGAAGTGAGGAGAGGTGAAGCAAGGAGAGGAGAGGTGAAGCAAGGAGAGGAGAGGTGAAGCAAGGAGAGGAGAGTTGAAGCAATGAGAAGTGAGGAGAGGTGAAGCAAGGAGAGGAGAGGTGAAGCAAGGAGAGGAGAGGTGAAGCAAGGAGAAGAGAGGCTAGGAGAGGGAGTCAGCCTTTGCTTCGGCTGTTTATCCCTGATCGACCTTGGGTATAAAAGTGAAAAATATCTATTTTCTTGCTGATGTAAATCCATAGAAACCCATTCTCTCTCTGAACAATGTTTTGACAGTGCTGTGAAAGTTTTTCATCCTGTCTTGGGTCCTTGATGCTGTCCTTGGAGTACACCGAGTAGACTGAGGTCCCACTCCCGTTACTTTATGAATACGGCTCGGAACTCAATGCCAGTCTTTTGTCAATGCCATCTTTTCTTAACACTATACTTAGGCAGTGTGGAGGTCTTTGTTCAGGCCCTCTCTTGAACTAACACATGTGCTAACACACTATGTCAAGGCTCACAAGCACTCACAAGAGAGGCAAGTAGGATTAGCTTAGCGGGTTTTAGGCATTAAACCTTTTCTGTACACTTCATGCCTTTTTCTCGAACCTCTTTTCCTATACTTGTTGCGCCCTATGTGTGTCTTTCTCTCTTGACTTTCTCTTTTCTCTCTCTCTCTCTTTCGTTCGCTCCCTCTCTTCAGTAGTCAGTAGTCTTGTCCTGTGATATACAATCTGAGAGAAAAACATTAATTCTCCCTGAATCTTGCCTCCCCCTCCTCCTTTACCTTGCCCTCCCGTGCCCCTTCCTCCAGGTTAGTCCCCCCCCCCCCCACACACATTTCCCCGGTGACAGATGCACGGGGAGCGTTGAATTATGATGAGTCATGACATCATAATTCATGCGTTCCCGTTTTCACGGTTAAATCAATAACAGTGTGTCCGACTCAAGGTTGGCGGCCGGCCTTCACAGCGTTGCTCTCCATCCTCTTTTCTCATAGAAAATCAGATAAATTCTCCCTAAAATAATTAAGCCTTCAGCTTCGTCTCTAGCTTACTTTTTTACCGGCTTGCGGCTGATTAACGGTGCAGTGAGGAAGTCAAGGTAAAACAGAATAGAGCACAGGACTGATTCTTTGTCTCTTTCTCTCACAAACACATGGAGACAAATATGCACAGACGTTTGTTTTTCTATTCTTGTTGGGACCAAACAATTGCTTCCCATTCAAAATCCTACTTTCTCTAACCCTTAACCTAACCCCAAACTCTAAGCCTAAAATAGCATTTTTCCTTGTGGGGACCGGCGAAATGCCCCCATTTGTCAGAATATTCTGTTTTACCATCCTCGTGCGGACTCCCCAGAAGGATAGTAAAACCAAAAACACATACATGGATCATTTTGTAGCTTTTGGGATACCGTTGTATCTAAAAAGAACTGGATAGGCTGATCTGCCCCCTCCTCTCCCTCACTTTTTGTGTTTTCCCTTGCCTGCATAGGCTATTTTATCATAACTGAAGAGGTGATGCTGCTTAAAGGTGCAGACAAACTGCCTTACATGAGGTTTGACATAAACCAACATGATGTTTTTGCGAGCGAGAGAGAGATCACCGCTAACGACTTAGGCTATGTTGCAAATAAGGGTCAGTTGTACAACTGAAAAGTGTCTTTGCATTTGACCCAACCCCTCTGAGCCATAATCAACATCCACAGCACCCAGGGACAGGATAAGAGATTCTTACCTTGTCAGCTCGGGGATTTGATCCAGCAACCTTTTGGTTATTGGCCCAATGCTCAAACCACTAGGCTACCTGCCGCTCACAAATCACTTTTACAGTTGGTGGCACCAGGCCATGGGGCAGCAGGTATCCTAGTGGTTAGAGCGTTGGACTAGTAACCAAAAGGTTGAAAGTTCAAATCCCCGAGCTGACAAGGTAAAAATCTGTCATTATTGAAAATAAGAATTTGTTCTTACCTGACTTGCCTCGTTAAATAATGGTAAAACATAATAACAATTTGGTCAGTAATCATCTTAAAACATATTTCATAGTGTGTCCAAATATTTGACTGGTACTGCACATCCTTATGTGCACTAACTATTACCATAGGCTAATTCATTTGGGGTTCAAACAGTGAATGTAATGTCCTAAAAATACTTAGCAGTTGTAGGCTACTACTCATGAGACCTATAGGTCTACTCGGAATGGCCAGTGCCCATGTCGCGAGCAGCTCCATATTTAAGCCATATCATATCTTGGTTGTAGAGTACTTGCTATTGAGCTAAATATTGAGAGTTGAGAAAAAAAGAAGAAAAAAAAGAACCTCCAGACAGCCGAGACCCTACTTACTCCCTTCGACAGAGACAAGGGGACGCTTCCAAAGCTGGGTTTTTCCCGCAATTTAATTTTGATATACGATCAGAACAGATTTTTCTCTGGCGCACAAGAGGGAGAGTAGAGTGGCTCGCTCACCACAGCTAAACAAGCACAGGGGCAAGGCAGAAAAATGAATTACAGGAATCATGAGGATAATACACTTTAGTCTTTGACCAAATCATGGTTTTAGCCACCTCAAAAATAGGACGTTTTGAGTAAGCGACAATGTAGAATGTGTCTGAGCCAATTGTGCGCTACCCTATGGGACTCCCGATCACAACTGGTTGTGATCTAGCCCGGGATCAAACCAGGGTCTGTAGTGACACCTGTAGCACTGAAATGCAGTGCCTTAGACCGCTGCCCCACTCGGGAGCCCTAACTGATGACAGAGTCGTAGCAGGTCTCTTTACTGATGCAGTGTTTGACTTTGAATATGATTTTTCGGGGACTCAGCACAGCCTTTCAGAAAACTGGGTCTAACTGGACCTACCTGCCCTCCAGGACACCTATAGCACCGAATATCACAAGAATGGCAAAAAGATCATCAAGGACAACAACCACCCGAGCCACTGCCTGTTCACCCCGCTTCCATCCAGAAGGCGAGGTCAGTACAGGTGCATCAAATCTTGGTCCGAGAGACTGAAAAACAGCTTCTATCTCAAGGCCATCAGACTGTTAAACAGCCATCACTAACATAGAGAGGCTGCTGCCAACATACAGACTTAAATCTCTTGCCACTTTAATAAATAGATTAATGAAGGTATCACTAGTCACTTTAAATAACACCACTTTAACAATGTTTACATATCCTACATTACTCATCTCATGTATATACTGTATTCTATATCATCTACTGCATCTTGCCTATGTCGCACGACCATCGCTCATCCATATATTTATATGTACATACTCTTATTCATCCCTTTATGTTTGTGTGTATAAGGGAGTTGTGAATTTGTTAGATTACTTGTTAGATATTACTGCATTGTCAGAACTAGAAGCACAAGCATTTCTCTACACTTGCATTAACATCTGTTAACCATGTGTATGTGACCAGTAAAATTTGATTTGGCCGTTGCCCACTGTATATTAGAGAAATAGTGTGTTTAAAAAAAAAAAGTATCTTAACAGGCCCATGGGCCCTTTTGCATTATTTTTTTATTCAAAATTATTTTTGTGTGTCTCATTTCGACCAGCCCACGATACTGAACAAATGTTCAGCCCAACTGGCATTTGCCAGTATTGCTAGATGACCAATCCGCCCCTGGTGGGAGGCGTCTCAGAGGAGGAATATGTACAAGTTTAAACAAGTTCTCAAAGCTGGAGGTCAGCCGGGAGCTAATATAAATGTGCTGCCGTTTGCGCGGGGGTATCAGGGGCCAAGAAAACATATCCCTCTCTATCTAGCTCTGACCTCCAACTCTTCAAAGCGCCTGACAGACACACCGAGTAGCACCCGATGTAGCGCGCGCCACGTGCCATGGCCACTCGCGAGGGCTGCCACTGTCCGGGCGCCGGGGGGCAAAACAATAATAACAGTATCCTGTACCATATACTGAAGAACGACAGACTCACGACCACCGAGGAACAACAAACAATAACAAAACCACAACAACACCAACAGCATCGCTGGCACAGGGTCTCCTCCTGTTCCTCCTCTTCTTCCTCTTCATCGCGGCTTGAGCTAAGGCAACAACAGGCATGCTCCTGCGGCTCCTCACGGCGAAGGGGGTCTCTCCGGTCCCCGCAGGTTACCTGCAAAGCCGCATCTGCGGTCCTCGTGAAGACTCTGCGGTTCGTGAAGAACGTGCCGTGTTTCCGCGAGCTGCCGGAGGATGACCAACTGCTGCTCGTTCGGAACTGCTGGGCTCCGCTGCTCGTGCTGGGCTTCGCGCAGGACCGGGTAGACTTCGAGACCACTGAGACTGCAGAGCCCAGCATGTTGCAACGGATCCTGACCGGTGGCTCTGGCAGCCAGAGCGGCTTAACGGACAGACAGGGTGAACCGCTGCTGGAGCAGAGCACGGAAACTTCTGGGGTCTCTCTCGCGGATATCCAGGGCATCAAAGCGTTCCTGAAGAAGTGTTGGGGTTTGGACATCAGTACCAAGGAGTATGCCTACATCAAAGGAGCAGTGCTATTCAACTCAGGTGGGCAGGATGCTTCTAAACGCGCCTAATATTCTCACTAAACATTCATTGTCTTGTCTTGTCTTGTGTCCGTACTGGAGCGCGTGTAAATATCTCCAATTTCATACATGTAATAATTTAGCACTGTCTCTCGTTTAAAAAAAATTGCAAAGCAGTTTCACAAGAAACAAACAGCACTGATTATTCAGGAAGACCCTGAATAATTTCGTGCTTAATGGCCAATTGCTACATAGGAAACTACATTTACAAAAATCTGGTATACCAATACACATAATCACCATTATTAGGCAACTAATTCCTGCATCTACTGCAAAGGAAGTATGTAGGCCTAGAGCTTATGGAATGATTGCTTTAGGAGATATATATCCTTCCATATCTGGAGACTTCAGAAACCTTGCCAAAGGGCCTTGTGAGGTATTTGGTAAGTAAGCTGTTGACAAACTACCTGTTTACCATATTGACCTGGGCTCTTTCAACAACCCAAAGTTTCTCTAAACGATGATTATGTTTCCCCCCCCCCCCCCCCCCCAGATCTCCCAGGTTTGCGCTACCTCCACTACATCCAGTCACTGCGGCGCGAGGCTCACCAGGCGCTCAACGAGCACGTGAAGCTGATCCACCGGGACGACACCACACGCTTCGCCAAACTGCTCATCACCCTGTCCATGCTTAGGGCCATCAGCCCCGCCGTGGTTGCACAGCTCTTCTTCAAGCCCGTCATCGGAGCTGTCAACATGGAGGATGTCCTACTGGAGATGTTCTATGGGAAGTAGATGCTTTCCATGGTCTCGTCCAGAAACAACCCTTAGATATGGCCCCCTATAAGCACTTCTAGCCCCTACTCCCTAGGCAATTTCACCTAGCCCCTACCCTCTAGAAACTTAACCTTGCCCCTAGCCCAGGGTTTCCCAAACTTGGTCCTCGGGACCTCAAGGGGTGCACATTTTGGTTTTTGCCCTAACACTACACAGCTGATTCAAATAATCAACTAATCATCAAGCTTTGATCATTGGAATCAGCTGTGTAGTGTTAGGGCAAAAACCAAATCGTGCACCCCTTGAGGTCCCGAGGACTGAGTTTGGGAAACGCTGCCCTAGCCCTTACCACCACTTCCCACAGCCCCTTACCCCTACCTCCTAGCCCCTACCCTCTACATACTTCATGTATATCTGACATTATTGTATAGAAATAAGCAATATGGCAGCTCCACTCTGCCCTCTGGTAGGCTATAAAGGAACAGTTTTGCTATGTTACATCTATCCAATGTTCAGCTCAACACCTGTGGGGTTGGTTCTGGACTGGACCTTAATATCTAAAGGACAGACAAACAGAATGTAAATCTAACTAACTGTTAACT
Organism: Oncorhynchus kisutch; assembly: GCF_002021735.2. Taxonomy (NCBI): domain Eukaryota; kingdom Metazoa; phylum Chordata; class Actinopteri; order Salmoniformes; family Salmonidae; genus Oncorhynchus; species Oncorhynchus kisutch. The sequence continues at coordinate 21,831,341 of NC_034199.2, forward strand.
AACCGTTAGATCTGAATGGACCGTTGAACAGAAGAATAGACAAAGGATGATATTTGTTTGTTTTGTTAAAAATGTTTTGAACACTGTGGTGGGTGAAGAACAGTCGGGGCAAAGGGGTGTGTGTTTTGGGATGGGGAGGGGTGAAGGAGAGGATACAGACCAAGAAGAGCTGCTGATCGGACTCTAACTTATTTCTTTTTACATAAAACTATTTTTCTATAATAAACGTATTCTCTGAACTGCTTTGCCATGCTTGTGTCAGGTGAGTGGTGCTCTGACTGTCACTTTGGAGATCAGAAAGGGCCCTGGACACTGATCTAAGGTCAGCTTTGTGGTTTACCCCCTAGTTGTTAAGGTTCGGGATAAACTGATCCTAGATCTGTGCCTTAGGGCAAGTTCAACCCAGAGAGATCATATAACCCAATGTTCCTTTATTGGTAAATATGGTGCTGAGTAAACGTTCATATCTGTTCATAGTTTACAGTTCGCTGATCCAACATATGACCTTTGACATTGGTCTGAATTAAAGGTCACTTGTGGGAGCAGCAAACTGAACAGACATTCACTCTTTTCAACAAATGATCTTTTCTGTCCAGGTAGGAACATTCTCTTTTCATCTGAGTCGTAGGCAGCTAGTTTGTACTCTGCAGTGAAGAATGGCCTTTCTTCTAAGTCATCTACCATTGACTATTGTCCTGCATATAAGATGGATTCACATCTCACCACACATATTGATGCTCATACTCTGATTTCACAACTTCACAACATTTTTCCTGTGTCTCTGTCTGAGGCAATAGGTGATTGTTGCTGTGCAATTGAGATACAGTAAGCTCATTTATCATGCTAGCACTCAGCTCTGTGGGTTATTGTATCCATTGTAGGATTATCACAAAAAAGAGATAGCAATGGACTGTTAAGGCCACAAGAGGGTACTGTTTAATCACATTTCACCGATCTTGTCGCTCTCACACTCACACACACTTTAGGGCAGGCACAGGTGCGCAGAATATAACTTGAGGAAATTACCTGCAGAGTTAGATTGCCTCCGGGAGCTTTCGAATTCTCTCCAAATCCCATCATTACTGGCCGGATATGTAACAAACGGTAATGCTACTGGCCAAGATATGCAGGAGGATCAGGGGGTGGGGAGAGCTACACGTCTCAGAGACACAAAATATAGTCACACAGTGGTCTAAGGAACCCTTCACAGATACAATCGGTTCCACATACATGGGGAAATTACAGAGTTGTAGAAAGTCTCTGCAAGAGCAAGAGAAGATCTCTGCTTCCGGCTCTGTTTTCTCTAGGAACCGTGCAGCTTCCTGCTACTGTTGCTCTGCTGTAGGACTGTGTGTGTGTGACAGTTCAGGAGCAGGGAAGCAATGAAGCTTGGAGACACAAGACGGTCAGGTGCGCTGAGCAGTCAGAACAGCAACTCACCCGTCTGCAACCACGCATCGCAACCAAGGGCTGAGGGTGTGTGTGTTTGTGTGCGACTGTGTGTGGGGAGGTAGGCGGAGTAGCGTTACGACAAGAAGACCACAACAGATGCCATGGAGCTGGCGGCGGGAGGAGTGTGAGCTGTTACCATGACGATGAGGGATTCGGGAACCTGTGGGTGGACCCCCAGCCCCCACCCTGCCCCCCATCAGGCTCTATCCCTTTAAACTGGTGTAGACCTGAAATGAAGGTGTAAGCAAGATGATAGTAGCTCCACTTTGCCCTCTGATAGGCCAGACACCCCCCCCTTCCCATTCCTCTACACACACACTAAATATGTTGATGTACATATTTATGTCTCTATCTCTCCTCCATCCTCTCCATAGGGGCCTATTTTCTTTCAAATTAAGCCCCTAATTGCTTAGGATAATAAAGAGCCTATTAATCCTGTGTCTAGTAATAAAAAGCCAGCTGTCAGGCAGGAGGCTGCCAGACGAGCGAGAGAGAGGGTGAGAGAGACACACACACACACACACACACAAGCTATATCACTGATGCTTGCCACCATGTTGTGTGAGAGAGAGAGATAGAGGCAGAGAGAGAGAGATGTGTGTGTATTCAAGCCAGCCTGCCACACTTACTGGCCATATTACTGATTCGTGCCACCACTGTGCGTGTGCTTGTGTGTAAGTATCATTGTCTCGTTGAACCATTGCTAATTTACTATGCACCAGCAGGTGGCAGTGTTTGACTGGGTTTAACGTCGATACCTGCAGAAATCCACTTTTTTGAGCTGAAAGACGATGGCCAAAGCTTACCCATGATGTTGTACAACGATTTAAGTCAATAAGTCATCGCTTTAGTCAAAGTATGATATATTTGGGCTTGAAGTGACAAATCTGAACTGCCCACTTTGGGAAATTCTGTGTGAATGTGGTGTCTTTTCCTATGATATGACAAATATTTTCAGCCTGCGTTTCGTTTCAGGGCTGGGTTTTATTTGAATGTTACCCCTCATCAGTATGGCATAGCTTATTAATCAGAAACAGCTACAAAGATATTGATCTTCGTGAATGTGTTGAGCCAAACAGCCTTGTGTCCCCTTGGCCCCTGAGTCATAGAGCAGATAAAACAGTTTTTCACTTCCTCTTGATTTCTTTACCAGAAAATCATCATAATCCATTTATATTTATTTTTGAGCTAGTCTGTATTAAAAAAATATATGACCATTTTATAAATGCTATAATTGCGTGATATGATAGCATTTGGCAAACCCGCTCCCACCATTTCCCCAAGATGAGTGGCTTTGTCACTAAGGGTTTGCTTCACTACACGCTCTACTGCTTTGATTGGTGTACCGTTAGCTAGAAACCACAAGTGTCTATCTGGATAATGAAAAAAATAAAGTTCAAGGAACTTATAATTAGTTACAGGTTATTTGCGCCATGCATGATGATCATGAGCTAAATCATTGTAGCCTATCATTTCACTTCCCCTGTGAGAACTATGAGCACGGTCTGACTTGGCTTTTCATCTTTTTCTTTCTTTCTAACTATTTATATGGCGGATTTGCGGCTTCAATTTATGGAAGATGCCTTAATTAACATTGGAAGTCAAAGATAGGCCAGTGGTTTCCATCTGTGCCAAAGTTTTCCTTAAATCAATGCTAATGACAAATCCAGCTCCAGAACCAGCCATAGAGCCAGCTGCCTAATCTTAAAAACAAACAAAAACAAAATGCAACAACAGATAACATTAGCTAGCTAGATAAGGTTAGCATGCTAGCTAGATAAGGTTAGCATGTAGGCTAGATAAGGTTAGCATGCTAGCTAGATAAGGTTAGCATGCTAGCTAGATAAGGTTAGCATGCTAGCTAGATAAGGTTAGCATGCTAGCTAGCTAGATAAGGTTAGCATGCTAGCTAGTGTAATGAAGTGCTATTTCCTATGCAAATGACCAGCTTACTGCTATTGCATTGCTATAACTGAGACAACACATAGCAACGTATTTTCATAGTAAAACATGGTAGGGCTCATACAGGATATCTCTCACACACACACTCACTGCGAGGACACACAGACTTGCCAAGACAGGAACGCACACACGCACCCCCTCCCCTGGGGATGGGCTCCAAAGACAAAGAACTCTGTCAAGAACCAATGGGATACGGACACCAGGCTGGAGGGGACTGTCTATCACCTACAAGCAACCTACCAGAAGCCAGGACTACCAGAATCTACCTACGTCATTTCAATGTATAAAATGAACTGTACGACGTGTTTCCGGTCTCTCTTGTTTTCCAATAGTTCACTATGAGCTTGACGAAACGGGGCCGTGCAGCACGTTTTGCCAGATATCATTACTCTTGAATAAACGGCCTTTACTATACCGTATCCACCTTGTCCAGAGTCTCAACTTGGTCTCGTTTCTCATGTATCATTCATCAACACTAGCTAAACTGATAGCTGTCAGTGCCTGTTGATGTTCATCAACTCCACATGGAAATTCCCATACCCAATTCGTGAATATGTATCAATGGCCTTCGTCATTCTTCGGGGGTGCAAACTAAACGTTCATTTCATCTCTAGGACAGGAAACAACGTTGAAATAGTGGCGGCAACTTCCTCTGTGGGCGGGATCCTTTAATCGTCATCTGTTCATAAAGCCTACCTACAGC